>NW_026652284.1:29568419-29665759 GCF_009828535.3 Hylobates moloch
TTGTTGGGTGGGGGGAGGGGGGAGGGACAGCATTAGGATATATACCTAATGCTAAATGACGAGTTAATGGGTGCAGCAAAATAACATGGCACATGGATACATATGTAACAAACCTGCACATTGTGCACATGTACCCTAAAACCTAAAGTATAATAATAAAAAAAAAAATTAAAAGCACACAAGAAAGTCATGTAAAAAAAAAAAAAATTTAAACAAATTAACAAGCAAAAACCAAACAACCTCATTAAAAAATGGGCCAAGGACATGAAGAGACACTTCTCAAAAAAGGCAAACGTGACAAACAAGCATATGAAAACATGCTCAACATCACTAATCATCAGAGAACTGCAAACCAAAACCACGGTGAGATACTACCTCACACCAGTCAGAATGGCTATTATTAAAAAGCCAAAAAAATAACAGATGTAGGCAAGGTTGCAGGAAAAAAAGGAACACTTATACACTGCTGGTGGTAATGTAAATAGTTCAGCCATTGTGGAAAGCAGTGTGGCAATTTCTCAAAGAACATAAAACAGAACTACCATTCAAACCCAGAAATCCCATTACTGAGTATATACCCAAAGGAATATAAATCATTCTACCATAAAGACACATGCACTTATATGTTCATTGCAGTGCTATTCACAATAGCAAAGACATGGAATCAACCTAAATGCTCATCAATAATAGACTGGATAAAGAAATGTGGTACATACACACCATGGAATACTATGCAGCCACAGAAAAAGAACAAAATCATATCCTTTGAACCAACACGGATAGAGCCGGATGCCATTGTCCTAAGCAAACTAATGTAGAAACACGAAACCAAATACCACATATTCTCACTTATAAGTGAGGGCTAAACACTGGTTACACATGGACACAAAGAAGGGAACAACAGACACCAGGGCCTCATTGAGGGTGGAGGTTAGGGGAGTGAAGATGGAAATACTACCTATTGGGTACTATGCCAATGAAATAATCTGTACACCAAATGTCCGTGACACAAAATCTACCTATTTCGCATACCTGCACATTGTACCACTGAACCTAAAATAAAACCAAAAAAAAAAAAAAAAATCTGCAGTTATTGTAGCTATGAGATCAAGGGCTGCTAAAAGTTAAAGATTATATATATAGATTTGGGATCATATCTGATAAGAGTTGAAGAAGAAGGAATATTTTTATAAAAATTTAAAAATTAGATGATTCAGTTCAAAAGGTTGAATCCACATGCAGATCCAAGTGGAGGCGGGCACTTAGAAGAAAGGCCACACCTAAGCTAAAGTGCGGAGGAGGTAACAATTGTCTTGGCGTCCTCCTGCTTTTCTTGTTCATGTCCCTGTCCTTTCCCTGGTACTCTCAGCCAGGTACACCCTCTACTCTCCACACTACCTCTCCACCTAAAATGTGCATGTGTGTGTGTGTGTGTGCACACACCCCCACTCTGACTGTTACCTCATTTTTTAAAATTCTTGCTGAAGCATTAACTGATAAAACAAAAGACTGAAGTGTTAGTTGAAAAGGGATTTGTGTGTGAACTTTCCCACCTTGCATTTTGACAGAGACCTCCTAAAAATCCAACAACCACTATTTGAACCCAAGAAATGGAGCTTTAATGCTGCAGGTGCTAACTGGGGGCACAGGATCCTGTCTCGAATTACCTTTCGGAAGGGTAATTTTTTTTGTTCACAAGGCCAATACAGTCTGGAAGGGTCAATACACACATATCTGCCACTGTCATGTTTGTCTTCCTAAGCCTGTAACCTAAAGGCATAATATATGTTATGTTAGGGTTGAGAAGGAACAATTTAAGTGTTCATTCAACAAATATGTATTAAGTGGTTACTACGTGCTAGGCCTAGCAGTATGTCCTGTGTCTCTGACATTCTTTCTTTTAAGTAACATACAGTATTTAATTTTAAAATGAAGCTGGTATTCTATTGACATTTCTTTAAATTTACCTTACAGTGAAAAGCATTTTACAAATGTCAAGTTAGCCAATAAATTCTGTAACATTATTAGAGTTACAAAAGAGAGATTTCAAGTCAATAATCTAATTATAAAAAACAGAGCTGAAGTTAATTAAAACAAACAAAAAAGAAAATCAATGAAGCTAAAAGTTTGCACTGTGAAAAAATAAACAAAGTAAACCAACCTTTAGCAAGATTGACAAAAAGAAAGAAGACTCAAATTACTAAAATCATGAAGAAAAAGGGAAATGTTACTGCTGAACATACACAAATATAAAAGATTATAAGGAAAAACAATGAACAGTTGTAAAGAAACAAATTAGATAACTTAGATAATATGAGAAAGTGCCCAGAAAGGAAGACATTACCAAAATTGACTCAAGAAAAAATTCAAAATCTGGTACATATGAACAAAGAGAAGGGAATAACAGGCACCAGAGCCTAGTAGAGGGTGGAGGGAGGGAGGATGGTAAGGATTGAGAAACTACTTCTTGTACTATGCTTCTTACCTGTGTGGTAAAATAATCTGTATACCAAACCCCTGTGACATGCAATTTTCTGTCAAAAAAAACCTGCACATGTACTCCTGAACATGAAACAAAAACTAAAAAAAAAAAAAATCAAAATCTCAATAGACCTATAACAAGAAAAGAAATTGAGTGAGTAATCAAAAAACTTTCCACAAAGAAAGGTCTAGTACCAAATGACTTAACTGATCAATTCTACCAAATGTTGAGTGAACAGACAACCTACAGAAAGGGAGAAAGTTAGACCTTTGTCAGATGCAAATTATGCATCCAGCATCTATAAGGAACTTAAACAAATTTACAAGAAACAAAACAAACAACCCCATTAAAAAGTGGGCAAAGGGCATGAACAGACACTTTTCAAAAGAAAATATACATGCAGCCAAAAACCGTATGAAAAAAACTCAACATTAGTGATCATTAGAGAAATGCAAATCAAAACCACAATGAGATAGCACTTCACACCAGTCAGAATAACTATTATTAAAAAGTCAAAAAATAACAGATGCTGGCAAGGTTATGGAGAAAAAAGAACACTTATACACTGTTGGTGGGAGTATAAATTAGTTCAACCATTATGGAAGACGGTTTGGTGATTCCTCAAAGACCTAAACACAGAATTGCCATGTGATCAAGCAATTCCATTACTGGGTATATACCCAAAGGAATATAAATTTTTCTATCATAAAGACATGTGTGGATATGTGTCCATATGTTCATTGTGGCATGATTCACAATAGCAAAGACATGGAATCAACCAAAATACCCATCAATGGTAGACTAAATAAAGAAAATGTGGTACATATACACCATGGAATACTATGCAGCTATAAACGAAATCCTATCCTTTGCAGGAACATGGAAGATGCTGAAGGCCATTATTCTTATCAAACTAACACAGGAACAGAAAACCAAATACCGTATGTTCTCACTTATAAGTGGAAGCTAAATAATGAGAACCTAAGAACACATAAAGGAGAATAACACACACTGGGGCCTATCAGAAAGTGGAGGGTGGGAGGAGGGAGAGGATCAGGAGAAATAACTAATGGGTACTAAGCTTAATATCAGTATGACAAAATAATCTGTACAATAAACCCCCACGACACAAGTTTATCTATATAGCAAACCTGCCCTGAACTTACAAGTTAAATTAAAAATAATAATAAATAAACAACAACAAAAATAATTAACATTAATTCTTCACAAACTCTTCCAGAAAACAGAAGAGAATAAAAACTTTCTAGTTTATTGTGTTAGGATAGTATTATCCTGATAACAAAATTAGACAAATATACCACACACACACACACACAGAAGACTACAAGCAAATATGTCGTATGAATATAGACACAAAAATCCTTAACAAAATACTAGCCAATCAAACAAACAAAATAAAAAGGAGTAGACACCATGATCAAGTAGGACTTATTCCAGGAATAAAGATTGGTTCAACATTCAAAAATCAGCCAATATAATGCACCATATTAATAGAATGACAGGTTTAAAACTACACACACTCATGATCATATCAACAAAGAAAAATCATTTGAAAAAATCCATCAACCCTTCATTATAAAAGCATTCAACAAACTAGGAAAACAGAACTTTCTCAACCTAATAAAGGTCATATGAAAAACCTATAGCTAACATCAAAATTAATGGTGAAAGACTGAAAACTTTCTGCCTAAAGTAAGAAGTAAGAGAAGGATGCTAATTCTCACCACTTCTATTCAACATTGTACTGGAAATCCTAGCCAAGGTAATTAGGCAAGAAAAAGAAATAAAAGGGATCCAGATTGAGAGGGAAGGAATAAAACTATCTCTATAGGTAGATGGCATGATCTTAACTGTAAAGATCCTAAAGTACTAATAAAAACCTGTTAGAACTAATAAATGAGTTCAGCAAGGTTGAAGAATACAAGGTCAGTATGCAAAAATAAGTAGTATTTCAACATATTGGCAATGAACAACCTAAAAGTGAATTTAAGGAGACAAATTCATTTATAAAGGCATCAAACAAAAATAAAACACCAAGTTGTCATTTAACATAAGATGCACAAAAACTGTACACTAAGAATTACAAAACTTCATTGAAAGAAATTAAATATCTCTGCTTTTATTTTAGTAAATGGATAGATATCCCGTGTTCATGGATTTGAAGACTTAAATTGTTAAGCTACTCCCAAATTGACTTAGTGATTCAATGCACTCACTATCAAAACTTCAACTGCCTTTTTGACAGAAATGGAGAGCTGATCCTAAAATTCTATGAAATTATGGGAGTTCCAAAACAGGCAAAGAAATCTTGAAAAAGAAAGGGACAAAGTTAAAGAACTCACACTTCCCAATTTTAAATTCTACCACAAAGCTACAATAATCAAAACAGTGTGGAACTGACATAAAGATAAATATATATCAGTAGAATATAATTGTAAGTCCAGAAATAAACCTATACATCTATGATCAATTGGTTTTAGATGAGGGTGCTGTTATAGTCCATCTTCTGTTGCTTATAATCAAACACCTGAAACTGGGTAATTTATAAAGAAAAGGGATTCATTTCTTTGGAAGCTGAGAAGTCCAAGGTCAAGGGGCCACATCTGCTGAAGGTATTTGTGCTAGTGGGGGGTACTCTGCAGAGCCCCAAGATGGCCAAGTGCATTACATGGCACAGGAGCTGAGCATGCTAGCTCAGGTCTCTCTTCCTCTTTTTATAAATACAACAGTCCAATTCTCACAATAACTCATTAATCCATTAATCCATTGATTAATGTATTAATTCATTCATGAGGGCAGAGCCTTCATGACCCAATCACTTCTTAATGACCTCACCTCTCAATACTTCCACATTGAGGATTAAGTTTCAACATGAGTTTTGGAGGGTACAAACATCCAAATCCTAGCATGTTCCAGAAGCATTCTATGAGAGAAGAATGCTCATTTTAATAAATGGCAAGAGAAGGCTAATATCTATATTCAAAAGAATGAATTTGAATGCCTACCTCACACCATATACAACACTGAAGTCAAAATGGTTCAAGGATCTAAACAGAAGAGCTTACACTATAACAGTCTTAGAAGAAAACATAAGTGTAAGCCTTTGTAATTGTCTTAGTCCATTCACATTAAAACAAAAATTCTAAAGATTAGGTGGCCTGAAATAGCAAACATTTATTTCTAATATTTCTTGAAGCTGGAAAGTCCAAGATCAAGTAGATTCAGTCTACGATGACAGTAGATTCAGTCTATGATGAGGGCTTCTTTACTGGTACATAGATAGCCTTCTTCTCGCTGTGTTCTCACATGGTAGAAAGGCTGAGAGAACTTTCTGGGGTGTCTTTTATAAGGAGACAAATTTGATAAGCTTGTTTCAGGGATTATAATTTTTCTTCTTTGCAACTTTTGCCAATGTTGGCCATTCCCTCCTTGAAGCCTTCTTGCTTCCCAGAAACCTTCTATCATTTCTTCACTGCCCCCACACCCATCTCTTTCCACTCTTCTAGACAATAGCCTTGTCAGGCTCCCTTAAAGCCCTATCTTGCACTAACTGCTCCTTATGTCAGTGTTCCAGAGTTGTGGGCTCAGTCTTTTTCACTCCATAGTTCATTTCTTTCTTTTGTTGACTGATTGATTTCCTCATTTATTCATCATCTGGCACAGTACGTGACACTCTGAAGCAAATTCTTGTGACTCAAAACTCAGCTTCGAGGTTGTTTCCTCAGGGAAGACTTCTCTTAACTACTACAGATATAGCCCAGCTCAGTTCAACTTTGAGGCAACTCACGCCTGAGGATCTTGGTACTTATCCCTGCTCTAAAACTTTCCCCACTGTTGTAATTATTGTCTGAGATCCCGCCACTAGACTCTGAGCCCTTGGAGACAGGAACTATATTCTAGTAATTTTTGTTTCCCCATAATGCCCAGAAAAAGAAAAAGAGTCTATTACTGTTACTTGAATAAATTAAAATATTTTGTAAGCTATTGTACTATGCATGATTAGTGTTCCAAAATTAGAGAGATATCCTTTATCTCTAAATTGCAAAAACACTTGGAAGAAAGAACACTGAAGATCAAATGACTGATCCTTTCTTAAGGACAGGCATGGACAGAGGAGAAGTGTGTGGTAGGAAACAGTGAAGAACAGGGACTCCATCAAACAGACACGTGCCCAAAGCCTGGCTTACTTACTTACTAAGTCACTTGGCCCCTCTGAAATTCAGTTTCTATAGAAATTCTTGTAAAGTTTATAAATAAAGGGGGTAAATCACTTAAAATACTGAGACTTAGTAAACCCTAATAAATTTTAGGAATTTTTGCTGAATTTTATACAATCCAAAAATTCATCAGTGTCTTAGTCAGTTCTGTGAAGCTATAACAGAACACCACAGACTGAGTAACTCATAATAGACAGAAATTTATTTGCTCACACTTCTGGATGCTGGGAAGTACAAAATTGAGGGGCTAGCATCTGGTGAGTGCTTTCTTGCTGCGTAACTCCATGGCAAAAGGGCAAAGAGAGTAACAGAGAGTGGTGGGGGAAAGAGAAAGAAAGAGGGATGGAGAGAACAAGAAAGAAGTATTTAACTCATCCTTTTATAAGGAAGGAACCCACTCCCACAATAACATTAATCCATTCATAAGGGCAAAGCCCTCGTGGCCTAATCACCTCTTAAAAGTCCTACTTCTTAATATTATTATAATGACAATTAAATCTGAACATGGATTTGGAAAAAGATAAACATTCAAATCATATTAATCATTTTTTAATCCATACTTTGTGTACTGCTAAGAAAAATATGCCATTGATTAAAAGACCCATTCTTTTTTTTTTTTTTTTAAGTGAGATGAGGGCTCACTGTGTTGTTCAGGTTGGTCTCGAACTCCTGGGCTCAAGCAATCCTCCCCCTACCTCAGCTTCCCAAAGCGCTGGGATTACAAAGCCACCATGACTGGCCAAAAGACCCATTCTTATTTCAGAAGTGCTGAAGTATTCATGGAATAGATTACAAATCAATAAAATCCCTTACTGCTGTTGCTATGGCCTGAATGTTTTTATCTCACCCCTGAAATTTATGTTTAAATCCTCCCCCAATTCCCAAAGTGATCGTGTTAGGAAGTAGGACCTTTGGGAGGTAATTAGGTCATGAGCACTCTAACCACATGAATGGGATTAGTGCCCTCATAGCAGAGGCCTGAGTGAGCTGTTTGCCCCTTCCACCATGTGAGGACACAGCAAGAAGGCACCATTTATAAGGAAGCAGGCCCTCACCAGATACCAAATCTGCCAGCACCTTGATCTTTGATTTTCCAGTTCCAGAACTGTGAGCAATAAATTTCCATTGCTAATAAGCCACCCAATTTACGGTATTTTGATATAGGAATCCAAAAGTACTAAGACAATTATGCCTTACAGGAAAAAAAAAAAATTGCAGAGGATAAAGACTAGACTGTAAGAGGTTATTTTGGGGACTCTGAGATAGGAGAAGTTAGTCCTATCATATAATATATACTAGGATATAAAAAGGCAAACATCCTCTCCCCATTTCTTTCATTTCAGATGCAAGGTGCTAGACATTGGAAGCCTGCTTCATGCAAAGGAAGATGAAGAGACACTGTAATTAATGTGAACCATCCTCTTATGAACAGACATTTACAGAACTAAAGGGGAGTCAGAGCATTTCAAGGTAGGAACTCATTAAAACTAAGCTTCTCTGAAATGAGAATGACTAAGTACAAAATATCTCATGCAACTGATAACTTGTTTTTTAGACAATTAAAAATATGAAAAAGAAACTAACTTCTAATACTTTTATATATTCAATACTTTTAAAGGCACACTGTCACATACATTAGTGAAGTTTTGGACCTACTTTCAACTTGTTCCCCCACTTTGGCATTCTATCACATCAAATCACAGTAGTGTACAGGTCTCCTCTTTGGAATTTTGAAACTCAGTGTGAAATATAAGAGCACTATTTTAGATGAAAGTAAAGATCTTGCATAAGAAACAGCCGAAGTAATCAATTCTTTTAAACCACAGGGCTAAGGTGAGTCCTTTAGTAGATAATGTGTGACATGAGGCCAAAAAAAAAAAAAAGAAACAATTGTCAAAGGTGACTGGGACAATGAGCACAGTGAGTATAGCTGTTCTTATCTCTGGAGATTAGAGAGCTCATGTGGATGGAGCATTAGTCAAAAATTGGGGTGGTGAATGCACTTGTTGCTAATGGTTACTCCATAGCAATATATAATGGAGTATGATTGGCATTGGCATTGCCTGCCAAACGAGATGCTGGACTATAATTAGAATGTTGGTGCTCATCAAAATGCAGTAAAACAAGAACAGTAATTACTTAAACCTGAACCTACATTCCATGAGATGACTTTGCTTTTTAAATTATTTATTCTGTTTTAGCATTTATTAACAAAAAAAAACTATAGGTCATGAAAAATTAAGATACCATAGAGTAGAAAGATGACATGAGTCTGAGATTTCTATATAATGACTAATATTTAGAAAAGTGTAAATTTCAATGAAAATCACTGCAGAGTATTTGTCTTACTCAGAAAGAGATTTCCTTTTGCTAATAGTTACCTCCTCATCTCTACTTCATTCTTTTGTACCACTGTGTCTGCATTGAGACAGAGCTGACCACCATACCATAATATCAACAAAGAAATGACTTACAGGCTTGAACTGGAGCTTTCTGTTCTCTGAGAATGATTGATGATTGTGCAGTTATCAAAGTTCTCTTTGTAGATGAAGTTGAATCCAGCCTTGCATATTTTCTTTTGAATTTTTCAAAGCTTCCTATATGTATGAAGATTTAGGTAAACCACAATCATTATAACATTTCTAACATATTCTTCGTAGTCTCCTAGGCCTTAACTCTATAGAATTGAATTAACCTTTTAAAAATTACACTTAATTTTTTGTTTTTCTTATACTTACTATACACAGTATAGATATTTTCCCTTCAGACCTAAGTTACACCTAAACTGTGTTTTGTTGTTTGTTGTAAATGAAATTGGCAAGAAATAGAAAAGGACCATTCTAGTTAGTCATGAGATCACTGGTGACATAAATTAGTTTGATTAAATAGCATTTTTGAAAAACTAAAACTAAATTATAATGGTCCTCATAAGGAACTTCACTATATTTTCTCATATTTGATAGATGAAACAAGGATTAATCCAGTAGTCAATCAGCAAGCATACAACAGGATATGGACCTAAAATTTTCAGATTTTAGTCTGTTTCACATATGACCCACACTTACATGTATAGCCCCAACACACTCTGACATCCAGGCCTTCCAACCCACTTGCAGAAATGTAATTTTTAGGACATTTTATAGATCAGGTCAAACTTTTGTTAAACATTATCTTGTAACATTTGCATTTACCTGATGGAGTTTAATTCTTCCCACTAGCAGGTTAGGCAACTCCAAAAAGCTATACTTTCTAGAAGTTACGTACATAAGCTAAATTGAAGTATGGCTTCATAAATCATAGATATCTAACTTTTTAATCACTGTTTGAAACTATAAATGCTATTGCTTTTATAATTACCATATTACATAAGTGTAAATAATTGAGTAGAGACTTAGATATTTAATTTATGGACATCTGCGCTGGTTAAGCTTGCCTGCAAAGTCTTTCAATGATTCAGTGTAAAAATTATTCAATGTAATGTTGGCTTGAACATTTCATACAACTTTGCTGGCCCACCTGCCCAACGGTAGCAACCATACTTGTATGGCATACTTGTGTTGCATAGCAAGAATGCTCCACAATGTTGTAAAACATCAACAGAAAACAGAAAAAGTTGCAACAACTGACAATTATTTCTGTGTTTGTTACAACCTTATGAGCTAACAACTAATATTTAATAACATCAGACATGGAGCTACGCACAATTCACGTACACTAACCCCATTTTCAGAACTACGTTGTAGGGTTGGTGCTATTATTTACTACAGTAAACAGTGCAACAGACATAATCACACAGAACTGATCAGTGGAGGAGTCAAGGTTTGAACTCTGGTCAGCTGGTCTTACCACTGTGTAACTATTAATGATAACTGAAATTAATTAGGTTATTTTATCATTGAATTGGTTGAAGTTTGGATATTCAAAATATTAGATTTTTTTCTTCAGTTAACTTAAATAAGGTCAAAGTTAAGTTACCAGTAGTCACGAATGAGACTATGTCACGGACCTATTCCTCTTAAAATTTTTTTATTTGCTTATTTTCAAGACACCCAAAATGTTTTATTTCAGCCTTGACCAAATACATTAATAATCCTTTCACTAAAAATCATTAATCCAGAAAAATTGCCTTAGACTTTCTCCAAATGGTATTGAATAATGCTGGTCAAAATGTATCATGTAGATACCTAGTGCAACATTTTGTAAAGCAAATTATACTTAAATAAATACAGACTTGGTTTGTCTGTGTAAAGACTGTATTTTCTGCTATCTGCATAAAATGGACCACAGCCATGGAGGTGTATTCTCTTCTGTAAGGTTTTAAATATGCTCAGTAACCAGATTAACAAAGCACTGTTACATAAGTTTATCTTCTTGCTTCTCATTTTATTCTGGTGGAATGCACTGTGTACTCAGGGCTATGCTAAAGCACCTAAACACTGCAACCCCATTCACTCTCCTCAGGTCCTGGGTTTCTAGACTTAATTTCTTCTCCCAACATTTGCCATTGTCCATGATGATATTTCCAAGCCTATTTTGCATTGAAGATTTATAGCAAATAATTCTTAACTGAGTCACCCACTAGGGTGGTCTTTTGAGAAAAACAACTGTTTCACCATTATCCCCTAAAATTTTCTCCAGGGTTACTTTTAGAGAAACATATTTAAAAATTCAAACAGGTGATCAGTATCATTATTCTTACTTCTTTAAAAAAAACTCTTGACTGTACGTAAACAAGCAGCAGAATTTGTTTTCAGTGAAAGCATTTGGCTACAACATGGAGATACAGGATGTTATTGAACAATTTTGCTAACCATATCTGTACAATAATAAATTTCTCTCTTCCATTCTCTTAACTACACAAGCTTTGCTCCAGGATTAGTTCTAAACTTAAAGACTTTGCAAGATTGCCTAATTTTGGAAGAATGTAGTTAATATCTCGTTCCAAGAGTCTACCTGAGCTACTCACAGCCATATTCGAAAACACATTTTTGGTAACCACAAAGCAAAAATACTTAATAGAAACACAAAACAAAAATAGAAAAGATTCAAAGCATACTACTACAGAAAAACCATCAACCATGAAGGAAGTCAGTAAGACAGGAAGAAAGAACAAATGTATATCCAAAACAACCAGAAAGTAACTAACAAAATGGCAGTAGTAGGTCCTTACCTAATGATAATTTCCCTGAATGTCAATGGATTAAATTCTCCCATAAAAAGACACAGAGTGACTGAATGGACTGAAAAAACAAGACCCAACTATATGCTGCATACAGAAGAATAATGGCACACACAAATAAACTGAAAGTGAAGAAATGTAAGAAGACATTCCATGCAAGTGGAAACCAAAAGAGTAGTGTTAGCTATACTTATATCCAATAAAACAGACTTTGTCAAAAACTGTAAAAAGAAGCAAAAAAAGGACATTATGTAATAATAAATGGGTCAATTTATCAAGAAAATATAATAACTGTAGGTATACATGTACCGAACATCAGAGCACCTAAGTATATAAAACAAATATTAAAGGGTCTGAAGGGAGAAATAAATCACAATTCAATAATTATAGGAGATTTCAGTACCCCACTTAAAACAATAAATAGATCATCCAGATAGAAAATTAATAAGGAAACATTAAACTTGAACAATATTTTAGACTAAATGGATCTAAGAGACATACATAGAACATTCCATCCAACAGCAGCAGAATACACATTGTTTTGAAGTGCACACAAAATATTCTCCAGGATAGATCACATGTTAGAGCACAAAACAAGCCTCAGCAAATTTAAGAAGACTGAAATTATATCAAGTAGTTTTTTCAACCACAATGTTATAAAAATAGAAATCAATACCAAGAAAATTTCAGAAAATTAACAAATACATGGAAATTAAACAACGTGGTCCTGAACAACCAATGGGTCACTGAAGAAATTAAAAGGGAAATTTAAAACTGTCTTGGAAGTCCAGGTATGGTGGCTCATGCCTGTAATCCCAGCACTTTTGGAGGCTGAGGTGGAAGGACTCCTTGAGCCCAGTAGTTCAAAGTTGTAGTGAGATATAATCATTGCCGCTACAGCCCAGCCTGGGAGACAAATGACACAGAAAATATATAAAGATAGATAAATATAAATTTTGGTATGTTGTATGTAAGTATATATACATACATATATATATATATATATACATATACACACACACACACATATATATAGAGAGAGAGAGAGCAAAAAAAAGTAAATACAACATACCAAAACTTATGGGATACAGCATAAGCAGTTCTAAGAGGAAAATTTATACTAATAAATTCCTACGTTATAAAAGAAGAAAGATCTCAAATAAACAACCTAACATTCTACCTCAAAGAGCTATAAAAAAAGAAGAAGAAACTAAACCCAAAGCAAGCAGAAGGAAAGAGATAATAAAGATCAGAGGAGAAATAAATAAAATGGAGACTAGAAAAACAATTTAATTGTTTAATTAATTGTTAATGAAAATGAGTTGATTTTTTAAAAAGATAAACAAAATTGGCAAGCTTTCAGTTAGACTGATTAAAAATAGAAGATCCAAATAAATAAAATCAGAAATGAAAGAGGAGACATTACAACTGATACCACAGAAATAAAAAGGATCATAGGAGACTACTATGAACAATTATACATGAATAAATTGGATAACCTAGAAGAAATGGATAAATTCCTAGACACATAAAATCTACCAAAAGTGAATAATGAAGAAATAGAAAATCTGAAGAGACCAATAATTAGTAAGGAGATACAATCAGTAATAAAAAGTCTCCCATCAAAGAAAAGCCTAGGACCTGATGACTTCACTGCTGAATTCTACAAAACATTTAAAGAACTAATACCAACCAACCGTTCTCTAAGTCTTCCAAAAAAATCAAAAAAGAAGGAACACTTCCAAACTCTTTATGAGGCCAGCATTATCAATAAATGTGATGCATCACATTAACAGAATGAAGAAGAAAAATCATATGATCACCTGGTAGGTGTAGAAAAAGCATTTGATTAAATTCAACATCCTTTCACGATTTAAAAAAAAAACTCACCAAATTAGGTATAGAAGAAATGCATCCCAACACAATGAAGTCATATATGAGAACCCTACAGCTAACATACTCAACGACGAAAAATTGAAAGCATTTCCTCCAAGATCTAGAATAAGACAAGGATGCCTCTTCTTACCACTTCTTTTTTTTTTTTTTTTTTTTTTGCGTGTTATAAAATTTATTTGTGTAAGCATTCGGACATTTTTAGGTGGGAAAGATGATACGCAGAATCCACTACAAGGTGCAACAGAAAATCGTACTGGAAAGGACAGTACATCTGACGCAGACCGGCAGTGGCACGATTCCAAACAAATGTCAGACGAGAGCGCTTCATGGGGAGAAACTGAAAATAATAATTTAAAGCTTCATGAGGCAAGATATGTTCCAATTTAAAACACTAAGAAATAGTACCATCGATGAAAAAGGAAATCAACCTCTAGGTATACCAAAAGGGGCGTAGGGCAAACAAGAGGAAAATTTGCATTCGTTGAAGTACAAATAGGAGTGTTCTGTAAGAGAGGGGCATTAATCTGTGACCAGTGATTTGGGTTTTATTTTGTATTTGCAGGGTTTGTCATTATTCTTACCACTTCTGTTCAACATAGTATTGCAAGTCCTTGCCAGGGAAATTAAGCAAGAGAAAGAAATAAAAGGCATCCAAATAGAAAAGAGAGAAGCAAAGCTGTCACTGTGTGTTGATGCCATGATCTTATATATAGAAAACCCTACATACTCCACCAAAAAAAAAAAAAAAAACTGCCAGAACTAATAAACAAATACAGTAAAGATGCAAGGTATGAAATCAGCACACAAAAATCAGTAGCATTTCTACACACTAACAACAAACTAACCAGAAAGAATTAAAGAGAATAATCCCACTTACAATACGTACAAAAAAAGGAATAAATTTAACCAAAGAGGTAAAAAAATCTGTGCACTAAAAACTATAAAAAGTTCATGAAAGACATCAAAGAAGACACTAATAACTTAAAAGATATTCCACATTCATGGATTGAAAGAACTAATACTGTGAAAATGTCAATATTACACAAAGTGATCTAGAGTGTATGCAATCCCTATAAAATTCCAGGGTCATTTTTACGTAGAAATGGAAAAAATAATCCTAAAATCTGTATAGAACCACAAAAGACACTGACTAGGCAAAGCAATCTTGAGCAAAAGGAACAAAGCTGGAGGCATCACACTACCTCACTTCAAAATCCACTACAAAACCATAGTAATCAAAACAGCATAGTACTGGCATTAAAGTAGACATATAGAACAGCAGAACAGAATAGAGATCCCAGAAATAAACTCATGCATATATGGTCAATTGATCTCCCACAAAGGTCCTAAGGACACACATAAAAGACAGTCTCTTCAATAAATAGTGTTGGGAAAATTGAATATCCACATGCAGACTAAATTGAACAATTATCTCAAATCATATATAAACATCAACTCAAAATGGATTAAAGACTTACATATAAGACTAGAAAGTGTAAAATTACTAGAAGAAAACATAGGAGAAAAACTATAAAACACTGATCTGAGAAATGATCAATGTATTTGACCTCAAATGCACAGCCAAGTAAAGCAAAAATAGTGAAATTGGATTACATCAAACTAAAAAGCTTCTGCACAGCAAAGAAAACAATTAACAGTGTGCAGAGAAAATCTACAATATTTGCAATCCATATATCCAATAATTGGTTAATATCCAAAATATACAAGGAGCTCAAACAACTCAGTAGCCAAAAAACAAAAAACTCAGTTAAAAAATGGGCATGGGGCCTAAATAGACTTTCTCAAAAGAAGACATACACACTTTGGGCCGAGGTGGGCAGATCACGAGGTCAGGAGATCGAGACCATTCTGGCTAACACGGTGAAACCCACCTCTACTAAAAATACAAAAAATTAGCCAGGTGGGGTGGCGGGTGCCTGTAGTCCCAGCTACTTGGGAGGCTGAGGCAGGAGAATGGCGTGAACCCAGGAGGCAGAGCTTGCAGTGAGCCAAGATCGTGCCACTGCACTCCAGCCTGGGCGACAGAGTGAGACTCTGTCTTAAAAAGAAAAAAAAAAGAGACGTACAAATGGCCAACAGACATTTTTTAAATGCTCAATATTGCTAACCATTAGGGAAATGCAAGGTAAAACCACAAGAAGGTAGCATTTCACACCTGTCAGAATGACTGTTATAAAAATGATGAAAGATAAGTGTTGGCAAGAATGTGACGAAAAGGGAACTCTTGGTGGTTCAACATTCTACTACTTCTAGGAATGTAAATTAGGACAGCTATTAAGGAAAACTGTATGGTTTCTCAAAAAACTAAAAATAGATTTACCATGATCCAGCAATCCCACTTCTGAGTATTTACCCAAACAATGTCAAATCAGTTGGTTGAAGAGGTGTTGGCAGTCCTACATTTATTGCAGCACTATTTACAATAGCCAAGTTATAGAATCAAGTAAAATGTCCATCAACAGATGAACAAATAAATAAAATGTGGTCTACATACGCAGTGGGATACTATTCAGTCTTTTAAAAAGAAGAAAATTATGTCATTTCTGAAAACATGGATGGAATTGGAGAACATTATCCTAAGTGAAATAAGACAGGCAAAGAAAGACAAATCCTGCATGTATTCATTTATATGTGAAATCTAAAACAATCGAACTTACAGAAGCAAAGAGTAGAATGGTGGTTACAGAGGTTAGGGATTGGGAGAGATGGGAAGATTATGATCAAAAGGTACAAAATCTCAAGCAGAAGGAATAAGAAGATTATGGTCAAAGGGTAAAAATTCTCAGACAGAAGGAATTTCTTTTTAGAACTGTATGCTGCATAGTGCATACAGTTTTAGAGTAATGTACACTTCTAAACTAAGGGTACATTTCAAATATTCTCATCACAAATATGCTAAGTATTTGAAGTGATGGATATGTTAACTAGCTCTATTTAATTATTTAACATCATATTCGTAAAACATAATATCACTTTTTATCCCATAAATTTATACGATTATAAATTGTCCATTTACAATAAAAATAAAATGCACACAAGAAAGCATACTGCAGAGGGAAAGACTAAACCAGAGAATAGCAAAGCAACTAATTTAAAGTCTTTCAAAGAGTCTAAGATAGCAGCTGTGCTGCTTCACATTCCTACATGTTTCCATCAGACTTCGAAGTTCAACCTAAGTCCAGGTGATAGTGACAGCCTCTGAAGGACTTGGAAGCCAGTAAAGAAAGACTTTACTCAGGACATTTGGGAGCAGAGGTCTAGAGCTTATAATTTACAATCATACTTGTGTATGTAAGTGTGTCTTGTAAAGTTCTAACCACATACCAAGGGCTTTTCTTTGTTTTCCTAAATCCATAGTGTAAACCATAGAACACAAGTGCTATAAGTAATTCAATGAACAATTTTCCCCCCAGTAATCCACATAAATATTTTATGGAACTAATCTTTCTTTTATTTTTTCAGAACACACTTTTTGAGAAAGGTTGTTCTAAATGTCTATCAAGAGTATACTCTTTGGGTAAATGAGCTGAATAGACAACTCTCAAAAGAAGACATACAAAGTGCCAATAGGTATATTTTTAAAATGTTCAACATCAGTAATTATCAGGGAAATGCACATCAAAACCACAATGAGATCTCATCTCACCCCAGTTAGAATGGCTATTATCAAAAAGACAAAAAATAACAAATGCTAGTAAGGATTGAAAGAAAAGGGAACTCTTTTTTTTTTTGGAGATGGGGTCTCACTCATAGAAAAATAATAAATGTTTGAGGTAATGGATATGCTGATTATTGTGATTTGACCATCACACATTGCATGCATGTATCAGAATATCACCCTGTATCCATAAATATATACAATTATTACATGTCAACTAAAAATAAAAGGAAAAAAGAAAGTAAAAAGACAATCCACAAAATCAGAGAAAGTATTGCAAATCACATATTTGATGAGGGTCTAGTAACCAGAATGTTTAAAGAATCCTTACAATTCAACAATAAAGGGACAAATAACCCAATTTAAAATGAATAACAGATTTTAATAGATATTTTTCCAAAAGAGATACACAAGTGGCAAATAAGCACATGAAAAGATGCTGAATATGCTGAATATTGTTAGTTGCTACAGAAATGCAAATTAAAACTGCAATGCAATACCACTTTATACCCACTAGGATGGTTATAATTTTTTAAAAAAGAAAATGAAAAGAATTATTGGTGAGGTAAAGAAAGGAAGAGAATCGCTGGTCCGAGGATAGTAAGGAAGAGAATCACTGGCCTGATGATGGTGGGTTATCAGAACTTATTAACATCAGCATCACTGAAGTTGGTATACAACTCTCCACTGCTAAATTTGACTGTCTTTAAAAAAAAAGAAAAAAAAAGGAAGAGAATTGTTGGTGTTGAAACCAATTGTTGGTGAGGAGGAGAAACCTCATTGCTGGGGGATTGTAATATGATGCAGGCACCAGTGAATTAATTTGACAGTTCCTTAAAAAGACAAACACAGAATTATAATACCACCAAGTATATTAGTTTTCTGGGAGTTCCATAATAAATTACCAAAACTTCTACTAAGTTTTGTTTCTGTTGTTTAGATGGCTCTAAACAACAGAAACTTAGTCTCTCATAGTTCTGGAGGCTAGAAGCCCAAAATCATGCTGTCGGCAGTCATGCTTCCTCTGAAGTTTCTAGGCAAGAATACTTCCTTGCCTCTTCAAGCTTCTGGGGGTTTCTGGAAATCCTTGGCTTTCCTGGCTTGTAGCTGGAAAACTTCCAAAATATGTGAAGATTGAACATTATGTTTCTATATAGTACATAAGTCAAAAAAATCACAAAGAACTTAGAAAATATTTTGAACTAAAGAATAATGAGAACACAACATGCCAAAATTTGTGGGACCACCTAAAACAATGTTTAGAAAAAAATTTATAGCTTTAAATGGTTATATTAGAAAAGAATAAATGTTCAAAAATAAATTATCTAAACATCCAGCTTAAGGAGCTAGGAAAAGAAGGGCAAATTAAACCCAAAGTAAGAAATAATAAAGATTTAAGTGAAAAACAATAAAATAGAAGAGAAAAGAGAAAAATCAATTAAATATAAGCCAGTTCATGAAAAAGTACAATAAAATTGGAAAACCTCTAGATAAAAAAGAGAGAAAAGACAATTACTAATATTGAGATTAAAAGAAGCAATATCTCTATAACACTAAATGCCCACAAGAGAAAGTAGGAAAAATCTAAAATCCACACCCTAACCTCACAATTAAAAGAACTCGAGAAGCAAGAGCAAGCAAATTCAAAAGCTAGCAGAAGACAAGAAATAACTAAGATCAGAGCAGAACTGAAGGAGATAGAGACACAACAAAAACTTCAAAAAATCAATGAATCCAAGAACTGGTTTTTTGAAAAGATCAACAAAACAGATACACTGCTAGCAAGATTAATAAAGAAGAAAAGAGAGAAGAATCAAATAGACACAATAAAAATGATTAAGGAGATATCACCACCAATCCCACAGAAATACAAACTACCATCAGAGAATACTATAAACACCTCTATGCAAATAAATTAGAAAATCCAGAAGAAATGGATAAATTCCTGGACACATACACCCTCCCAAGACTAAGCCAGGAAGAAATCAAATCTCTGAATAGACCAACAACAGGTTCTGAAATTGAGGCAATAATTAATAGCCTACCAACCAAAAAAAGCCCAGGTCCAGACGGATTCACAGCCGAATTCTGCCAGAGGTACAAAGAGGAGCTGTTATCATTCCTTCTGAAACTATTCCAATCAATAGAAAAAGAGGGAATCCTCCCTACCTCATTTTATGAGGCCAGCATCATCCTGACACCAAAGCCTGGCAGAGACACAACAACAAAAAAAGAGAATGTTAGGCCAATATCCCTGATGAACATTGATGTGAAAATCTTCAATAAAATACTGGCAAACCGAATCCAGCAGCATATCAAAAAGCTTATCCACCACGATCAAGTTGGCTTCATCCCTGATATGCAAGGCTGGTTCAACATACACAAAGCAATAAACATAATCCATCACATAAACAGAACCAACGACAAAAAACCACATGATTATCTATTAAGAAATAGATAAGAAAAGGCCTTCGACAAAATTCAAGTCATTCATGCTAAAAACTCTCAGTAAACTAGGTATTGATGGAACATATCTCAAAATAATAAGAGCTGTTTATGAAAAACCCACAGCCAATATCATACTGAATGGGCAAAAACAGGAAGCATTCCCTTTGAAAACCAGTGCAAGACAAGGACACCTTCTCTCACCACTCCTATTCAACATAGTATTGGAAGTTCTGGCCAGGGCAGTCAGGCAAGAGAAAGAAATAAAGGGTATTCAATTAGGAAAAAAGGAAGTCAAATTGTCTCTGTTTGCAGATGACATGACTGTATATTTAGAAAACCCCATCGTCTCAGCCCAAAATCTCCTTAAGCTGATAAGCAACTTCAGCAAAGTCTCAGGATACAAAATCAATGTGCAAAAATTACAAGCATTCCTATACACCAGTAACAGACAAACAGAGACCCAAATCATGAGTGAACTCCCATTCACAATTACTACAAACAGAATGAAATACCTAGGAATCCAACTTACAAGGGATGTGAAGGACCTCTTCAAGGAGAACTACAAACCACTGCTCAGCAAAATAAAAGAGGACACAAACAAAGGGAAGAACATTACATGCTCATGGATAGGAAGACCCAATATCGTGAAAATGGTCATACTGCCCAAAGTAATTTGTAGATTCAATGCTATTGCCATCAAGCTACCACTGACTTTCTTCACAGAATTGGAAAAAAACTATTTTAAAGTTCATCTGGAACCAAAAAAGAGCCCACATAGACAAGACAATCCTAAGCAAAAAGAACAAAGCTGGAGGCATCACGCTACCTGACTTCAAACTATACTACAAGGCTACAGTAACCAAAACAGTATGGTACTGGTACCAGAACAGATATATAGACCAATGGAACAGAGCAAAGGCCTCAGAAATAACACCACACATCTACAACCATCTGATCTTTGACAAACCTGACAAAAACCAAGCAATGGGGAAAGGATTCCCTATTTATAAATGGAAAACTGGGTGGCCATATGTAGAAAGCTGAAACTGGATCCCTTCCTTACACCTTATACAAAAATTAACTCAAGATAGATAAAAGACTTAAATGTAAGACCTAAAACCATAAAAACCTTAGAAGGAAACCTAGGCAATACCATTCAGGACATAGGCATGGGCCAGGACTTCATGACTAAAACACCAAAAGCAATGGCAACAAAAGCCAAAATAGACAAATGGGATCTAATTTAACTAAAGAGCTTCTGCACAGCAAAAGAAACTATCATCAGAGTGAACAGGCAACCTACAAAATGGAAGACCATGTTTGCCATCTATCCATCTGACAAAGGGCTATTATCCAGAATCTACAAAGAATTTCAACAAATTTACAAGAAAAAAATCCTCATCAAAAATTGGGCAAAGGATATGAACAGACACTTCTCAAAAGAAGATATTTATGCAACCAAGAGACATATGAAAAAAATGCTCATCATCACTGGTCATTAGAGAAATGCAAATCAAAACCACAATGAGATACCATCTAATGCCAGTTAGAATAGCAATCATTAAAAAGTCAGGAAATGACAGATGCTGGAGAGGAGGTGGAGAAATAGGAATGCTTTAACACTGTTGGTGGGAGTGTAAATTAGTTCAACCATTGTGGAAGACAGTGTGGTGATTCCTCAGGGATCTAGAACTAAAAATACCAATTGACCCAGCAATCCCATTACTGGGTATATACCCAAAGGATTATAAATCATGCTACTATAAAGACACATGCACACGTATGTTTATTGCGGCACTATTCACAATAGCAAAGTCTTGGAACCAACCCAAATGTCCATCAATAATAGACTGGATAAAGAAATGTGACACATATACACCATGGAATACTATGCATCCATAAAAAAGGATGAGTTCATGTCTTTTGCAGGGACATGGATGAAGCTGGAAACCATCATTCTCAGCAAACTATCACAAGGACAGAAAACCAAACACCGCGTGTTCTCACTCATAAATGGGAGTTGAACAATGAGAACACATGGACACAGGGAGGGGAACATCACACAAGGGGGCCTGTCAGAGGGTGGGGGGCTGGGGGGCTGGGGGAGGGATAGCATTAGCAGAGATACCTAATGTAAATGACAAGTTGATGGGTGCAGCAAACCAACATGGCACATGTATACCTATGTAACAAACCCGCACATTCTACCTGTGTACCTCAGAACTTAAAGTATAATAAATATACGTATATTGTGCGGGTTTGTTACATAGGTATACATGTGCCATGTATACATGTATACATACATATACACACACTATATATATATATATATATAGAGAGAGAGAGAGAGAGAGAGAGAGAACCTGCTAAATGCAAGGTACTGTGTTGATAAGAAGAATGTAATGGCAGGCCAGATGGACGATTCCTGACCTCAGGCAGCTCCCAATAATCAAAGGCATCAGTAAAATTATAAGGACTTCTTAATTTAAGGTGGCAGGAGAAGGCCCTTCTGACGAGGTGACATTTATGCTGAGATCTGAGGACTAAGGAGGGACAGCCATGAAGAGAGAACAGGTGGTACAGAGGCTGTCCTATCTCCATTCCTCCAGCCTACAAGGAGAACCTGGCTTTTCCCTGCAGCCAAGTGTCTGCCACTCACTGATCTGGAGGGAGTTGCAGGAGCTCAGAGGAGAACAGGCATTTAACTCCAGACAGCATTCAGAGTCTTATAGAAACCCCAGGGAGTTTATCACATCTAAGACCCTGATAGCATCTGTATTAGAAATAAGAATCTGACCAGACTGCTCATGAAAGATTAGCTTTAATTCTTTCAGAAGAGAAAATGGCTTATATCAAAAAACAGAAGAAATATCACTAAGATCCCACAGACACTTAAAAAAAGGTACGATTATTTAAATTTTTAAGTGAAAAAAATGTTGATTTCTTAGTTGAAACAGACATATTCCTTGAAAGAATGAGTTACCAAAACTGATTCTAGAAGAGCAGAAAATCTGAATAACTCCCTTGTCAATTAAAGAAACTGTATTAGAATTAAGCCCTTCCTATAAATAAAATTCAAAACTCAGATGACTTCACTTTCAAAGAGTTTTAAAAAGAACTCTTTTAGAAAATAGAGGAAGAGAAACCATTTCTCAACTGATTTTGTGAAACAGAGCTTTCCCAATACCAATATGAGGCAAAAACATTACAAGAAAAGAAAAGACCAGGTTAGGGGCAGTGGCTCATGCCTGTAATCCCAGCAATTTGGGAGGCTGAGATGGGAGGATTGCTTGAGTACAGGAGTTTGAGATCAGCCAGGGCAAGATGGCCAGACCCCATCTCCACAAAAATTTTAAAACTTAACCTAACATAGTGGCACACACTTGTGGTCCCAGCTACTCAGGAGGCTAAGGTGAGAGGATCACTTCAGCCCAAAAAGTCGAGGCTGCAGTGAGCCATGATTGTGCCACTGTAGTCTGGGCAACAGGGCAAGACTTAGACCTTGTCTCAAAAAAAAAAAAAAAATGACCAATATTCCCCATGTACACAGAGGCAAAAATCTTTAATAAAAGTGCAAGCCAATTAAATCCATTAATACATAAAAGGTATAATACATCATGTCCAAGTGTGGTTTTCTCAAGAATACAAGGTTGGTACAATATTTGAAAATAATATCATCCACCATACTAACCAAATTAAAAAGATATCAGAGCATCTCAATAAATGCAGAGAAAGCATTTGACAAAATTCAACACTCATTCATTATTTTAAAATCTCAGAAAACTGGTAGAAGAAAACCTGAGAAACAGCATCTACTAAACATCAACAACTAACATCATGCTTAACAGTATGATATTATACTATTTCACTAGTAGTGAAGACAAGGCAAAGATGTCTGCTGTAACTTCTGTTTCACATTGTGTTTGAGGTTGTACTCAAGAAACCATGCAAGAAAAGAAATAAAAGTCATACTACTTGGAAAAAAGAGCCAAAATTATCTTAATTTGCAAGACATGACTGTACATAAAAAATACTAAAAAATTTACCCAAAAACTGACTAGAATTGAGAACCAAACTTAGCAAATTTGCAGGATACAAAATCAATATGCAAGACTCAGTTATGTTGATATATCCCAGCATAAACAATTAGAAGATGAGATTTAGAAAATAATACTACTTACAATAATATAAAAATGAGATATTTAGGGATAAATTTAATAAAATACACTGAAAATTATAAAACATGGCTGAGAACAATTAAAGACCGGTGTAGATGAAAGATATTGGGAAACTCAATAAAATTGATCCAAAGATTCAATACAGTCCTAATCGAAATTCTATCAGGTTTTTTCTAAAAGGTAAAATCTTGATTATAATATTTATATGGAAATAAAAGAGACATATAACAGTAAAAACAATTTTGAAAAAGAACAAAGTTGCAGGGCTTGCAATATTTATTTGAATATTTATAGTTATATTTTTCAGAACAGTGTGCATTAGCCTAAGGATAGACAAATAAAATAGACAGCCCAGCAATAGACCATTGCATATAGGGTCAATTTATTTTTTACAAAGATACCAATAATTCGATGGGGAGAGGACAGTCTTTTCAACAAACTATGCTGGAACAACTCGAAATCCATATGGGAAAAAGTGAAACTAAACACTTATCTCATACTACACACACACACAAAAAAACACCCCAAATGGCCTATAGATCTAAATGTTGAATTTATAGAGCTTCCAGAAGAAAACAAAGGAGAAAATCTTTAAGACTGAAGAGTAGGCAAATATTGACTTGGTTTGGCCAATAAAACACGAATGAAGTGAGGTGCAGTGGCTAGTCCCTGTAATTCCAGTGTCTCTAGAGGCTGAGGTGAGTGGATGGGAGGATTGCTTGAGCCCAGAAGTCCAAGACCAGCCTAAGCAACATAACAAGACCCCATCTCTGAAAAATATTAAATTTTAAAAAAATTAAATTAAATTTCAATGAATTCTATCACTTCAGGGTGGAAGCTTTAAGAGATAGTGCATAATTTACTGTTTTCCCTTTTCTATGCAATCATGAAAGTATCGGTTGAAGTAGAATCTCTGTCAACCTGTATCCCTAAGTGTATATGACAGATACTGCCAATAATTTCTGGACACGTAGCATGGGTGAGAATTAAGTATTTATTGTGTAACGTCATGAGATTTGGGCATTCTTTGTTCTGAAGCATATTTTAACCCCTTCAGTAATAAATGCATTGATTACATAGTTCATATGATGTTTCTCTCAGAAATGTAAGGTCTTATTGGTACTAACAGTAAAAAAAAAAAAAAAAAAAAAAAGTGAAATCTGGCAAATCATCAGTTGAGAACTTCCATCATGCATGAAATTAGAGGTATGACCTCAAGGAAGAGATGGATGTTCTGTTAAAGGTGACTTGTACAAAGAAAAATTGAAAAGTATTATAAAATGATGCCAACAGATTGCTGTGAAACTGTTTCCAGTGAACATTGCTCTAGATTTTAAATCTCCATACTTTCAATTTACATGAAGATGACCCTATTCTAACAGCCAATCCATGCCTCCTTACTAAACCTAACAAAGATTACAAAGAAATGAAGAGTCCATTCCAACCAACTGGCTTAAGAACAAGTTAAATGGTCCTAATTCACCCTGGGCTTTGATTCCAAATATTACAATGACACAATCATTTTGTTGATTCATTGCCTTCATAGGAAGCAAATAAATCAGTGTTTTTGACCCTGAACACTTTCCCCTTTTAACTGGCAAATGGAAGTTAGAAATGGTATGCCAACATTTCACCATGAAGCTATCAGTTTCCTTCCCAAAGTCTGATCCACACACATCATAAAAGATTAACACACAAAAATTAATCCAAGTGTTTCTCCCCTTTCCCAAAGTGTACATGTTGAGGCCACTTTACAACAACCAAGATCATCCAATTTTGCATGTGGAGCTTGTTAAAAGCTGTGCCAAGAGAAAAGACAGCCTGAAGGGAAGTAAAAAAGTTGTGTTGCTCTATGCTCTATGACCATGGCCAGTAAATTGTATGTAAGTTAACTTCTTGCAGGCATAATCCATCTTTGACAGAACCAATTTGTTAATGCATATTCTCTGACTTAATTAAGCCATAGGCCTGCTTCCCTGCATATCCATATCTGTAAACATGCCAAATAATAATCCTGTTTTGGTTGGGCAACCTGAACTAAAAATCCCTCAAAGATACTTGTAAACTTCTTACCTCGCCATATCTGCCAGATCTTTTTATAACCACTGAAAGGATGCACTGGCTTTCCTGAACACTCAGTAATCATAATATTGGAGCCTTTTACAAAGTGACAAGACTTGTGCTACAGTACGATTATATAATATGTTTATCACCAATATACATCTACATTACATGTATAAATAAACTTTTAATTTAATATTTTCATGACCTATTGATTTCCCAACAAGCCAATGGACATAGCATTTTAAAGATAATGTTCAAAACACTTTTTGACTGAAACCAACAATGCTTTATCCTTGCCATTAAAACTCTATAAACTTTTATACCAAACACTCCCCTTTATTTATACCTAACTAGAAAATTGGGAAGACAAACATTTGGCAAGTCCTAAAAAGCAGACTTGCAACACATGAATTAGAAATCAAGAAACTAATTTTTCTGTTCATCTTTTCAAAAGGTCTTGTAATTTTTTTAACATTTCTACATAAATGTAATAATTTTTAAAAGTTGCCATGGTATTTCACAATGATGGTATGAGCACAAGATATCACAATAAAGAGAACTACAATGCATCAAAATGAAACCTTACACAGTATTCATTTCTAAACTCCTGTCAATGTCACAAATGTTATAAGATTCCTGGCTTGTTAGCTAGTGAAAGATATAATAACCAAGGCATTTCATGGTGTTTTAAACTAGATTGGATTGCCAAGAAATCTACTTCTCCCTCAACTGCTCCTGTCTATTATTAAATCCGGCTGTTCAAAATCACTGTAGGGTCAACACAAATGGAAATTCAAATCTTTAGGCTCCTTTGTCATGGAATATTGTCCCAAACATACATCACCAAAAAGACAGGTACATCATTTCCTGTGTGTTCTCTTTCACAAATCTTCTGTTCAGAGATCAGCAAATATCCAGACAGACGGCAAACATGTGTTAAACATTTACAGTGTTCCAGTTATCATGCTAGACTCCTGACACAGCAGTGAATAACATACAATCCTGATCTCAAGTTGCTTATATTCTAGGAAAGAAAATGCACTTTAATTATGCAAAGATAATAGTTTCTCAGGATGTTAATGGTATTAATTTATCAGGTATAATGCAAGTCTGGTACTTGGATGGACCATCTCAAATAAAATTTAACTATAAAAGTATTCAAAAGTGCATTACACATGGCAGGAAAAACATTTTTCTTTTCTTCTTATTTTCAACATCTTTTCTTCTTATTTTGTTTATCTAAATCTCACGTAGAAAATTTTCTTGGGATTTTTAATAAACCAATTTTAATTAATTTTTCAAAAGTAATCCTTCCAGAAATTTTGTCAATATCTACAATTCTCTTATTGCCATACTCTAAAAGATTCATGCTACAACAGGATTGGATCATCTGCTTCACCCAAACCTCAAGAAACAGCTTGACAAGTGAGAATGGGTTCTCAAGAGGTCAAGCTACAAGATATCATTAGTGGACAGAGTTAAGGAACATTTCAGCTATTACCACCCTACCAAAGAACACAGGCCACATTTTCTTTTGACCTGGACCAACCCAATCTTCAATTAATGTCATATGCAAGCCAGAATGACTAAAACAGTCACTTGATCCCTGGGGAAAAAAAGCATAATATTTTTTGAAGTATATTAACAGGCTTGTCTCTTTTACATTCCTTACAGACATACTAAGGTATCCATCTTCCTTGGAAAGTGAGGTGAATAGATCAGTGTTGTTGCCCCATTAATATAAAGAGAAAAAAATTTAGTAATCACTTGGACCACAAAATAAAAATTTCAAGTCAATAAGGATAAAAAATAGTCTTGAAAGTCACGCTTTGTAAAAATAACTTTCTAGATGGCTGAATAGGAACAGCTCCAGTCTGCAGCTCCCAGTGAGACCAATGCAGAAGGCAGGTGATTTCTGCATTTCCAACTGAGGTACCAGGTTCATCTCATTGGGACTGGTTAAGCAGTGGGTGTAGCTCACAGAGGGTAAGCTGAAGCAGGGTGGGGTGTTGCCTCACTAGGGAAGCACAAGGGGTCAGGTAACTCCGTCCCCTAGCCAAGGGAAGCTTTGAGGGACTATGCCATGAGGGACGGTGCTATCCAGCCCAGATACTATGCTCTTCCCATTGTTTTTGCAACCCACAGAACAGGAGATTCCCTCAGATGCCTACATCACCAGGGCCCTGGGTTTCAAGCACAAAACTGGGCTGTCATTTGAGCAGACACTGAGCTAGCTACAGGAGTTATATTTCTGTACCCCAGTGGTGCCTGGAACCCCAGAAAGACAAGAAGCATTCACTACCCTGAAAGGCGGCTGAGGCCAGGGAGCCAAGTGGTGTTGCTAAATAGGTCCCGCCCACACGGAGCCCAACAAGTTAAGATCACAGGCTGGAAATTCTCACTGCCAGCATGCAGTCTGAAGTCCACCTGGGATACTCCAGGTTGGTGGGGGGAGGGGTGTCCACCATTACTGAGGCTTGAGTAGGCAGTTTTCCCCTCACAGTGTAAACAAAGCCACTGGGAAGGTCAGACTGGGCAGAGCCCACCTCAGTGCAGCAAAGCTCCTGTAGCCAGACTGCCTCTCTAGATTCCTCCTCCCTGGGCAGGGCCTCTCTGAAAGGAAGACAGCAGCCCCAGTCAGGGGCTTACAGACAAAAGTCCCATCTCCCTGGGACAGAGCACCTGGGGGAAGACGTGGCTGTGGGTGCAGCTTCAGCAGACTTAAACCTTCCTGCCTGCCGGCTCTGAAGAGAGCAGCATATCTCCCAGCACAGTGCTCAAGCTCTGCTACAGACAGACTGCCTCCTGACTGAAAGAGACCTCCGAGCAGGGGTCGACAGACACCTCATACAGGAGAGCTCTGACTGGCATCTGGCAGGTGCTCCTCTGGGATGAAGATTCCAGAGGAAGGAGCAGGCAGCAATCTTTGCTGTTCTGCAGCCTCCACTGGTGATGCCCAGGAAAAAGGGTCTGGACTGGACCTCCAGCAAACCCCAGCAGATGTGCAGAAGAGGGGACTGATTGTTGGGAGGAAAACTAGCAAACAGAAAGCAATTAACATCAACATCAACAAAAAGGACACACACACAAAAACTCAATCCAAAGGTCCTCTGCATTAAAGAGCAACAGTAGATAAATCCATGATGATGAGGAAAAAACAGCATCAAAAGGCTGAAAATTCCAAAAACCAGAATGCATCTTCTCCAAAGGATCACAATTCCTCGCCAGCAAGGGAACACAACTGGATGGAGAATGAGTTTGACAAATTGACAGAAGTAGGCTTCAGAAGGTGGGTAATACCAAACTCTTCCAAGCTAAAGAAGCATGTTCTAACCCAATGCAAGGAAGCTAAGAACCTTGATAAAAGGTTACAGGAACTGCTAACTAGAATAATCAGTTTAGAGAAGAACATAAATGACCTGATGAAGCTGAAAAACACAGCATGAGAACTTTGTGAAGCATACACAAGTATCAAGAGTCAAATCGATCAAGTGGAAGAAAGGATATCAGAGACTGAAAATCAAATTAATGAAATAAAGGATGAAGACAAGATTAGAGAAAAAAGAATGAAAAGGAACGAATGAAGCCTCCAAGAAATATGGGACTACGTGAAAAAAACAAACGTAAAATTGATTGGTGTACCTGAAACTGATGGGGAGAATGGAACCAAGTTGGAAAACACACTTCAGGATATTATCCAGGAGAACTTCAACAACCTAGCAAAGCAGGCCAACATTCAAATTCAGGAAATACAGAGAACATCATTAAGATTCTCCTCAAGAAGAGCAACCACAAGACACATAATTGTCAGATTCACCAAGGTTGAAACAAAAAAATGTTAAGGGGAGCCAGAGAGAAAGGTCAGATTACCCACAAAGGGAAGCCCATCAGACTAACAGCAGATTTCTCTGCAGAAACCCTACAAGCTAGAAGACAGTGGGGGCCAATATTCAACATTCTTAAAAAAAAGAAAAAAAAAAAAGATTTTTCAACCCAGAATTTCATTTCCAGCCAAAATAATCTTCAGAAGCGAAGAAAAAATAAAATCCTTTACAGTCAAGCAAATGCTAAGGGATTTTGTCACTACCAGGCCTGCCTTACAAGAGCTCCTAAAGGAAGCACTAATACGGAAAGAAAAAACAGGTACCAGCCACTACAAAAACATACCAAAATATACAGACCAACGACACTATGAAGAAACTGCATCAACTAATGTGCAAAATAACCAGTTAGCATCATCAGGACAGAATCAAATTCACACATAACAATATTAACCTTAAATGTGAATGGGCTAAATGCCCCAATTAAAAGACACAGACTGGCAAAATGGATAAAGAGTCAAGACCCGTCAGTGTGCTGTATTCAGGAGACCCATCTCATGTGCAAAGACACATATAGGCTCAAAATAAAGGGATGGAAGAATATTTACCAAGCAAATGTAAATTTAAAAAAAAAGCAGGGGTTCCAATCCTGTCTCTGATAAAACAGTTTAAACCAACAAATATCAAAAAAGACAAAGAAGGGCATTACTAAATGGTAAAGGGATCAATGCAACAAGAAGAGCTAACTATCCTAATTATATATGTGCCCAATATAGAAGTACCCAGATTCAAAAGGAAGTTTTTAGAGACGTACTAGACAATAATAGACTTAGACTCCCACACAATAATAGTGGGAGACTTTACACCCCACTTTCAATATTAGACAGATCAATGAGACAGAAAATTAACAAGGATATTCAGGCCTTGAACTCAGCTCTGGACCAAGAGGACCTAATAGACATCTACAGAACTCTCCACCCCAAATCAACAGAATATATGTTCTTCTCACCACCACGTAGCACTTATTCTAAAATTGACCACATAATTGGAAGTAAAACACTTCTCAGCAAATGTAAAAAAATGGAAATCATAACAGTCTCTCAGACCACAGTGCAATCAAATTAGAACTCAGGATTAAGAAACTCACTCAAAACCACATAACTACACAGAAACTGAACAACCTACTCCCGAATGACTACTAGGTAAATAACAAAACTAAGGTAAAAATAAATAAGTTCTTTGAAACCAATGAGAACAAAGACACAATGTACCAGAATCTCTGGGACACAGCTAAAGCAGTGTTTAGTGGGAAATTTATAGCACTAAATGCTCACATCAGAAAACAGGAAAGATCTAAAATCAACACCCTAACATTGCAATTAAAGAACTAGAGAAGCAAGAGCAACAAATGCAAAAGCTAGCAGAAGACAAGAAATAACTAAGATCAGAGCAGAACTGAGACATGAAAAACCCTTCAAAAAATTAATGAATCCAGGAGCTGGATTTTTGAAAAGATTAACAAAATAGGCCATTAGCCTGAATAATAAAAAAGAAAAGACAGAAGAATCAGGCCGGGTACAGTGGCTCATGCCTGTGATCCCAGCACTTTGGGAGGCTGAGGCAGGCAGAAAATGAGGTCAGGAGATCGAGACCATCCTGACTAACACAGTGAAACCCCATGTCTACTAAAATTACAAAAACAAAAATTAGCCAGTCATGGTGGTGGGCACCTGTAGTCCCAGCTTCTTGGGAGGCTGAGGCAGGAGAATGACGTGAACCCGGGAGGCAGAGCTTGCAGAACCAAGATCATTCCACTGCACTCCAGCCTGGATGACAGAGTGAGACTCCATCTCAAAAAAAAAAAAGAAAGAAAGAAAGAAATGAGAGAATAATCAAATAGAATAAAAATGATAAAGGGGGTATCACCACTGATCTCACAGAAATACAAACTACCATCAGAGAATACTATAAACACCTCTACACAAATAAATTAGAAAATCTAGAAGAAATGGATAAATTCCTATACACATCCACCCTCCCAACACTAAGCCAGGAAGAAGTCAAATCCCGAATAAACCAATAACAAGTTCTGAAATTGAGACAATAATTAATAGCCTACCAACCAAAAAAAGCCCAGGTCCAGACGGATTCACAGCTGAATTCTACCAGAGGTACAAAGAGGAGCTGGTACCATTCCTTCTGAAACTATTCCAAACATAGAAAAAGAGGGACTCCTCCCTAACTCATTTTAAGAGGCCAGCATCATCCTGATACCAAAACCTGGCAAAGACACAATGAAAAAAAGAAAATTTCAGGACAATATCCCTGATGAACATTGATGCGAAAAATCCTCAATAAAATAGTGGCAAACCGAATCCAGCAGCATATCAAAAAGCTTATCCACCACAATCAAGTTGGTTTCATCCCTGGGATGCAAGGTTGGTTCAACATACACAAATCAATAAACATAATTTGTCACATAAACAGAACCAATGACAAAAACCACATGATTATCTCAATTGATGTAGAAAAGGCCTTCAATAAACTTCAACACCCCTTCATGCTAAAAACACTCATTAAACTAGGTATTGATGGAACATATCTCAAAATAAGAGCCATTTATGACAAACCCACAGCCAATATCATACTGAATGGGCAAAAGCTGGAAGCATTCCCTTTGAATGCTGGCACAAGACAAGGATGCCCTCTCTCACCACTCCAATTATACATAGTATTAGAAGTTCTGGCCAGGGCAATCAGGCAAGGGAAAGAAATAAAGCGTATTCAAATAGGAAGACGTTTGCAGATTATATGATGGTATATTTAGAAAACCCCATCATCTCAGTCCCAAAACTCCTTAAGCTAATAAGCAACTTCGGCAGTCTCAGGATACAAAACCAATATGCAAAAATTACAACTGCTCCTATACACGATAATAGAGTCAAATCATGAGTGAACTCCCATTCACAGTTGCTACCAAGAGAATAAAATGCCTAGAAATAAAACTTACAAGGGATGTAAAGGACCTCTTCAAGGAGAACTACAAACCACTGCTCAAGGAAATAAGAGAGGACACAAACAAGTGGAAAAACATTCCATATTCATGGGTAGAAAGAATCAATACCATGAAAATGGCCATACTGCCCAAAGTAATATATAGATTCAATGCTATTCCCATCAAGCTACCACTGACTTTCTTCACAGAATTAGAGAAAACTACTTTGAGTCTCATATGGAACCAAAAAAAAGCCCATATAAGCCAAGACAATCCTAAGCAAAAAGAACAAATCTGGAGGCATCACACTACCTGACTCAAACTATACTACAAGGCTATAGTAACCAAAACAAGAAGACTGGTACCGAAACAGATATATAGAGCAATGGAACAGAACAGAGGCCTCAGAAATAACACCACACATCTACAACCATCTGATGTTTAACAAACCTGACAAAAACAAGCAATGGGGGAAAGAATTCCCTATTTAATAAAAGGTGCTGGGAAAACTGGCTAGCCATATGCAGAAAACTGAAACTGGACCCCTTCCTTACACCTTATGCAAAGATTAACTCAAGATGGATTCAAGACTTAAATGTAAGACTTAAGACCATAAAAACCCTAGAAGAAAACCTAAGCAGTACCATTCAGGACATAGGCATAGGCAACGACTTCATGACTAAAACATCAAAAGCAATTGCAACAAAAGCCAAAATTGACAAATGGGATCTAATTAAAATAAAGAGCTTCTGCACAGCAAAAGAAAGCAGAGTGAGCAGGCAACCTACAGAATAGGAAAGTGAACACCATCATAGTAAACAGGCAACCTACAGAATGGGAGAAAATTTTTGCAATCTATCCATCCAACAAAGGGATAATATCCAGAATTTATGAGGAACTTAAATTTACAAGAAAAAAAAACAACCCCATTAAAAAGTGGACAAAGATATGAACAGACACTTCTCAAAAGAAGACATTTTTGCAGCCAACAAACATGATAAAAAGCTCATCATCACTGGTCATTAGAGAAATGAAAATCAAAACCACAATGAGATACCATCTCACGCCAGTTAGAATAGCGATCATTAAAAATTCAGGAAACAGCAGATGCTGAAGAGGATGTGAAGAAATAGGTATGCTTTTACACTGTTGGTGAGAGTGTAAATTAGTTCAACCATTGTGGAAGACAATGTGGTGATTCTTCAAGGATCTAGAACCAGAAATATCATTTGACCCAGCAATCCCATTACTGGGTATATTCCCAAAAGATTATAAATCATTCTACTATAAAGTCACATGCACATGTATGTTTATTGCAGCACTATTCACAATAGCAAAGACTTGGAACCAACCCACATGCCCAACAATGATAGACTGGATAAAGAAAATGTGGCATTTATATACCATGGAATACTATTCAGCCACAGAAAAAGAATGAGTTCATGTCTTTTGCAGGGACATGGATGAAGCTGGAAACTATCATTCTCAGCAAACTAACACAGGAACAGAAAACCAAACACTGCATGTTCTCACTCATAAGTGGGAGTTGAACAACAAGAACACATGGACACACGGAGAGGAACATCACACACCAAGGCCTGTCAGGGGGTGGGAGGCAAGGGGAGGGATAGCATTAGGAGAAATACGTAATGTAGATGACGGGTTGATGGGTGCAGCAAACCACCAAGGCACATGTATACCTATGTAACAAACCTACACATTCTGCACATGTACCCCAGAATTTAAAGTATAATAAAAAAAAATTTTCTAAATGTTTTATCCCCCTCTTTAACAAATGAAGAGGCAGATCTGGTCATCTTAATCATAGATTTCATATAGAAGATGTATATATAGAAGAAGTCCAAATAGAAAGAAATGTGAAAGCTTATTCTTTTCTTTGCCAGTGAACTTTGGGAAGAGAAGGAAAACAGAGAGAGAGAAAGCAGCAAAAGAAACAAGTACATTTTCTGACCTACCCTCTCTAAGCTGAAGTTCCAGAGAGGATAAACTTTTAGATAAGATGAAAGGAATGTTGAGAGTAAAAAAGGTTTTTGGCCCTTTGGGACTCAAGAGCAAAACTGCTGTGCAAGGCAAACCTGTACTAATATGGTATAGTTCCAGCACAGTAAAGAGGGCAGAGAAGGAAAGTCGAGCAGAAAAAGGCCTAATTGTCATTATTATCTCTCACTTGGTGGAGTAAACCTAAAGTTTTCCACATATCCCTAAGAAAAGAATGAGAAGATCCCAAGACAGCAGTCATGACATAGGTTATCTCATAATGGGAAGCAAGGAGAGTTCATCAATAAGGCTATAGACTCAAAACTATCTGCAGTATGTGGCTAAAAACTTGAGACAGACGCAGCATCAGTGGGAGTCAAGGTAAATCCATGTCACACAGGTTGGACTACCACGGCCTGAAAAATCTGAATCTAAAGTTCTGTCAGGAATTATATCATTTGCAGACTCCAGAGGCAGATGCCAATATATTGCCTAGGAATACAGTCTTCTAATCCAGCTCAACAGTTATCAGTAATTGTACACCCAAGGACCAGCAACAAGGCCAGGGTATAAGTTCCCCTCCACCAGTACACTTGAATAATAACTTGAAGAGGAGCAACACCACTGTTTGCATTTCTGCTTCAAATAGGGGTTGGACACAATTCACTGCCCTTATATCTACTATAATATGAAAGGGAAAAAAATATTTTTTTCAGAAATTAATTTTAGATCTGCTTTTTAATTTGAAATTTCCTTTTAAGCCAAGAAGTTCAAACACCTATAAACTGAATATATACATTGTTTATGGAAATGATGTATTATAAATAGAAGAATTACATTAATGAGAACTGCCAAAGGCCAAAGCAGCCAACCATGAATTCTCAAATTCTATTTCAGCTGAAGTCCACAGGGAGATTCTTATCTCACACCCAGATCTCTAGGAATGCTAAAAAGCAGCAGAACATCAGCTCACAGACACCTTAGAGTTATCTGAAAGAAGTTAGCTGGATGATCCCTGCTCTATTCTACAAAGGCCAAAAGAGTCCACAAACACGGGACTAAGTAAGTAAGGCCACTGCCTCAGGATATTTTTCAAAATTAACCATCATGCTTCTGAAGTAGAGTGAATCACATTCTACCCACAGATGTATTGAGCTCTGACTCAAATTCTAGGCAGACTATACTATCAAAGACCCCTTAATCCATTTTATAGCCCACAGTTTTCCCTCTTTTCATCCCTTTCTCATAGACTACAGCCTGAGATTCCTTTTTGTTCAGATCATATAAATGGTAGTAATTACTATACAATTAAATCCTTTTTTATATCCTCTAGTCACAAAATTATTCAGGATCTGGTCACAAGACTATTAGATCAAACTTCCTTTACCAAAAAATCCACCACATACAATTCATGATTTCAATAGTGTCTCTATATATTTTGTTGGAGGAATAACAAAAGTATGAAAAACCTATTTCTGCTTTGTAACACAAATAAATAAAGCTCATTGAGTTTTACAGCAGACTTGAAACCATTACTAGTGGCTGAATTATTAAGATTTGGGAACTACAAGGGTCCCTTAAAATTTAGGGATATCTTATTTATTTTTATGACATCAGTGGCTAGCACTGCACCTAGAACACAATTAGTTCTCTTTAAATATTTGTTGACATGAACAGCTGAAATGAACCTCTTTATATATTATTGTTTTCAAAAAATACCACAACTTAAGATGACTGCATTACTGAACAGAAAGAATGACACTTTTAATAAATCCCATGGATGCAGGTGAGGTGAGGGCATGGTTTCAGGATAAAATTGTTCCACCTTAGATCATCTGGCATTAGTTAGATTCTCATAAGGAGCACACAACCTGGATCTGTTCACAATACAGTTCATGCTCCTATGAGAATCTAATGCTGTGGCTTATGGGACAGAAGGTGGAGCTCAGGTGGTAATGCTCACTTGCCCTCTGCTCACATCGTACTGTGCAGCCCAGTTGCTAATATGCCACGAACTGGCAGTCCGTTGCCCAGGGGTTGGTGACTCCTGGAACAGAAGTTACAAGGGGCTGGAAAAAGAGGGAATGGAAAGTTACTGTTTAATGATTATATAGTTTTTGTTTGGGATGATTAAAAATGTTCAAATCTAGAGAAAACTAATTTAAAATTCATATGGAACCAAAAAAAAGCCCAAATACCCAAGGCAATCCTAATCAAAAATAACAAAGCTGGAGGCATCACACTACCCAACTTCAAACTATATTACAGGGCTACAGTAACCAAAACAGCATGGTACTGGTACAAGAACAGACACATAGACCAATGGAACAGAATAGAGAACCAAGAAATAAGACCACACACCTACAACTATCTGATCTTCAACAAACCTGACAAAAACAAGCGGATTCCCTATTTAATAAATGGTGCTGGGAGAACTGGCTAGCCATATGCAAAAAAATTGAAACTGGACTCCTTCCTGACACCATATACAAAAACCAACTCAAGATGGATTAAAGACTTACATGTAAAACCCAAAACTATAAAAACTCTAGAAGAAAACCTGGGCAATACCATTCAGGATATAGGCATGGGCAAAGATTGCATGAGAAAGATGCCAAAAGTAATTGCAACAAAAGCAAAAATTGAAAAATGAGATCCAATTAAACTAAAGAGCTTCTGCACAGAAAAAAAAAATCAACAGAGTTAACAGACAGCTTACAGAATGAAAGAAAATGTTTGCAAACTGCATCTGACAAAGGTCTAATATCCAGCATCTATAAGGAACTTAAACAAATTTACAAGAAAAAAACAAACAGCCTCATTAAAAGGTGGGGTGAACAGACACTTCTCAAAAGAAGACACATGCGACCAACAATCATATGAAAAAAAGCTCAGTGTCACTGATCATTAGAGAAATGCAAATCGAAATCACAATGATATACCATCTCACATCAGTCAGAGTGGCTTTTATTAAAAAGTCAAACAAAAAACATGCTGGTGAGGCTGTGGTGAAAAAAAGAACACTTTTACACTGTTGGTGGGAGTGTAAATTAGTTCAACCATTCTGGAAGACAGTGTGGTGATTCCTCAAACACCTAGAGACAGAAATACCATTCAACCAGGCAATCCCATTACTGGGTATATACCCAAATTAACATAATTGTTCTACTATAAAGACACATGCACGTGTATGTTCATTGCAGCACTATTCACAATAGCAAAGACATGGAATCAACCTAAATGCCCATCAATGGTCGACTGGATAAAGAAAATGTGGTACATAAGCACGGTGGAATATTATGCAGCCACAGAAAAGAATAAGATCATGTCTTTTGCAGAAACATGGATAGAGCTAGAGGCCATTATCCTTAGCAAAGTAACACAGCAACAGAAAACCAAATACTGCATGTTCTCACATGTAAGTGGGAGCTAAATGATGAGAACACATGGACACATAGGGGGAACAATGCACACTGGGCCTACCAGAAGGCAGAGGGTGAGTGGAAGAAGAGGATCAGGAAAAATAACCAATGGATACTGGGCTTAATACCTGGGTGATTAAATAATCTGTACAACAAGCCCCCATGACACACATTTACCTATGTAACAAACCTGCACATCGTGCACATGTGCCCCTGAACTTAAAATAATTTTTTTTTAAGCTCAGGAAATGATAGTGGTGATGGTTGTATAATTGTGAATGTACTTGAATTATACACATAAAAATGGCTAAAATAGGCCAGGCTTAGTGGCACCTGCCTGCACTCCCAGCTACGGGGAAGGCTGTGTGGCAGGAGGATCATTTGAGGCTAGCCTGGGAAACATAGCAAAACCCTTCAAAAATTGTTAAAATAGTAAGTTTTATGTTGCATATATTTTACCCCAATAAAAAAGGCATAGTGACTACTAAATATTAAAATAATGTCTCACAAACTGCTGTGTAATAACTCGCTCTACAAGTGTGAAGACTCTAAGGTGTACATACTGTATAAATTACCTATCTTATTTAACCACAAAAGAAACCAATGCTAATCAGTTAATGAGCAAATAGGTAAAATAGCTGAATATTAAAAATAAAGGTGGACTACAATTCCCTTATCAGTAGCCTTAGCACTTTACAAAGTAGTTTGAGAACACTGTATGTTTTATTCTTACTTACGAGTAAACTGAATAATGGGTAAAAAAATATGTTGTCCTAACAGAATTTGAAATAGCTATAGAATGATGACTGCTGAAGATACGCTAATTTGATAACTGAATAAATATTTTTAAAGGTCATTAGATTCATTCTGTAACAAGTAACTTCACATGTGAATATTAAAATATACATTATTTGAAAACAAAAATATAAAGAATGTGGTCAAAACAGACAAGTTAGAACACTAAATCCTCCAAAGGGTTAAAATAAGCTGTAGTCTTTAAGCAATCACCCTCTAGAACCATGTCTTCATAAATTTGATTCATTTATAGAGTGTTTTTGATGATAGGCAATTCTTTGTTGAAAGTTAAGTGCTCTTTTATATGAATAAATAAAAAAGGCTTTGGTTTGAACTAATACATTATTTTGACAAATGTTTATTGGAACCCCAGTTATGGGTTCATAAATCAGAGTTCTTTGTGGTCCATCAGGTGAGCTCACCAATGCCACCAGATGTCATGGCAAATACCAATAGGGTAATTAAAACAAGTCCATGGAATGCAGTCCCTCTCCTACACAATGACAATAGTCAAAACAAGAAGAAATAGCTTATTATCTTTAATTTAACCTACTGAAAATACTTCTGCAAGATGTCATAACCATACCATCAAAGAAAAAAAAACATTTGTTTTCTATTTACTGTTGTATTAAAATGACAAGGTCAAACATGATGCATGATCTGTCAGACAGATTATTTCCAAACCTATCTCACAATAAAAAGGAGGAAAATCATCTGCATGCAGTAACTAAACTATATCCTTAGAAAAATTATTCCTCTTTTTTCTTCCTTTTCTTCCCTTCCTTTCTCTCCACCCCCTTTTTAAAATAACTATTATTTCCTGAAAAGTGAGTCCTATTAAGAATACCTAATGTACCTGGCCCAATGCACATCCAGTTGCATATTGCATGGGCCTGAGCTGTTTTAAAAAATTCCATGATTAAAAGCTTGCATTCTTTTCTACCAAATAGAAAACATTTGGCAAGAAAATTCTAGCAAAACACCAAACCCATTTTTGACGAAAAACTGGAAAGACTTTTTACTCTGAAGACTTTTGAAAGTCCCTGTATAGACACAGGCTTGGGGCCAACAGGGGAGACGGAGCCCCAGGAGTGTTGAAGCCTGGAAATCCCCTCCTCTTCCCCCTCCCCCTTTTACAGCATCCCCCTCCCCCTTTTACAGCATCCCCCTCCCTCTACCCTTTCCAACTCTGATAATCTGGCCATGACTAGCAGAAGCACGGCTAGGCCCAACGGGCAACCCCAGGCCAGCAAAATTTGCCAGTTCAAATTGGTCCTGCTGGGAGAATCTGCAGTGGCAAAGTCAAGCCTGGTATTACGTTTTGTCAAAGGGCAGTTCCATGAGTACCAGGAGAGCACCACTGGAGCGGCCTTCCTCACCCAGTCCGTTTGTCTAGATGACACAACAGTCAAGTTTGAGATCTGGGACACAGCTGGGCAGGAGCTTAGCCCCCATGTACTACAGGGGTGCCCAAGCTGCAATCGTGGTTTACAACATTACTAATCAGGAAACCTTTGCCCGAGCAAAGACATGGGTGAAGGAACTACAGCGACAGGCCAGTCCTAGCATCGTTATTGCCCTGGCAGGGAACAAAGCTGACCTGGCCAACAAGCGTATGGTGGAGTATGAAGAGGCCCAGGCATATGCAGATGACAACAGCTTATTGTTCATGGAGACTGCAGCCAAAACGGCTACGAACATGAATGATCTCTTTCTGGCAATAGCTAAGAAGTTGCCAAAGAGTGAACCCCAGAATCTGGGAGGTGCAGCAGGCCGAAGCCGGGGTGTGGATCTCCATGAACAGTCCCACAGAACAAGAGCCAGTGTTGTAGCAACTGAGGGGGTGGCCAGCAGCAAACAAGTACGGAGCTAGCACAAGAGCTAAAAAAATAACCTCCATCCCTACCCCTCAGCACACAACCCCTACGGTAACAGCACACCGAGCCCTGGCTCCCAAGGGCTGCCTCCTGACAGCTCCGTCACGGCACTTTTTAACACTTCAGCAACCAACACCAGGCAGCTGTTGCCACTGGCCTCCTACCCCCTACTCTGGGGCTTGGGGGTCAACTCCCCCCAGGACTTACCTTCCAAAACAAACTTTCTTCACTTTGTATTATAGGTATAAGACAGCGACTTACTTATCTTTTCTCCTCCTCCCTAGTGTTCCTTCCCATTTTTTCAGAAAACACTTCTGACTCCTGTCCCTTCCCCTTCTGCTTTTGGTCAATCCCTGTTCTTGAGCCTCTTTTCTCCTCTCCCCAGGATGCGGAAAGTGGTGAACCCAGGAGCTGAGGAAGGAGGTTTCCAGCTCATTTACATTAAGGGCCCTGGGGGAGAATAAAGCTCAGAGAAGGAGGGAGTAAGGAAACATTTCCTTTTTGTTTTTATTTGGTTGGAGTTTCTCATATTTGAAAACATTGCGGTATCCATGAGTTGGCCTTGTGGAGGGTGTTCCTAGGTAAAGGTGAGAATGGGGAGGCAAGCTCTCAGGCCCCAGGCAGGAGGTGCCTTGTAAGCCAACTGGGCAGAGGTGGAGGTGCAGTGTCATCTGTGGCTCTGTAACTCTTCAAAGGCCCGGTTTCCCCTCACGCAGCCTCTTAGGTAGTGTTTCCCCTATCGTGGGGACTGGACCCCAGAGTCTTCCAAAGAATCTTCACTGGTTGCCTGCATCTTTGGCTCTGCTGTGGTCTGATTGGAGGAGGGACAGTTTCTAGTACCCATCCTCTGATTTGTACATATGTATTTTTTCCCCTCTGGCCTTTAGATGGCCTCAGCCCCAGCCACCGTATACCCCTGCAGTTTGCACTTTACTTGATGGTAGTTCAGTTGGGGTACTTGTTTTATGGAAGTTTTGATTGATTTACTTGCCCTCCTACCTTCTTTTTAATTCAATGAAATCTGAGGTTAATACGAGGTTTGAGGAGAGGTTATAGATAAAACTACCAGTGGCAGCTACTCAAGTCCTATCTCCACTGTTAGCTTCCTCCAACTCTAATTCTTAATCTATATTCTTGCCAAGCTAGCTGTTGAGTATAGGTTTGCCTTTCCTGGAGAATTAACTGAGCAATTGGGGAGTGTCTCAGGATAGCACAGGCCAAGGTAGGGGAGTAAAAAGGAGGTCAGGCAAAAGGGAGGAGTTTTCTATCCTTTCCCAGGTTTCACACTCAATTTGATACCCATTACCATGTCTTTTCTACTTCCTTGTAAATAGGTATGATCTTTATTCCCACTGTACAGTCTGTTCTATCCTCTGCCTCCCATCAGGCCCTGTTTCTTTGCTCCTTTGTTAATATCTTGAATTTAGTCCCTCCATCCTTAATCCCCCCATCCCTCCCCATCATGCAACCAGTGGTTTAATCCATGTACCAATAGGGGCTAGTACCACAGAGGCCTCCTGTGGTGCCCTCATATCATACCACCTGTTCCTGTGGACAGGGAATGACCGACATTTACAACTGGCTCATATTATCAGAGGACCTGGGTCCTTTCTAAATCTCTAGTCTCCCTTCATATCCCTCATCAGGTGTTTTAAGATGTCTCTGAGAAGCCATCAAGGCAAAAGAGAACTTTAAGTTCCTTGTTCCAGCCTGGAGTTTTGGGAAAGAAAGAAAGAAAGGGAAGATCACAGTGACCTAGGATTGGAACCTTCCTGCCCTTTTGGCTTGCAGACTGCCTTCTATCCCAGAACAGCTGAGAAATCTATGAAGCTGAGATTCTGAAGGACCCAGCTTAGGTTCTTCCACTTAGGCCTCAATTCCCTTCCTTTTCCAGGGGCAGCCTTAGTTCCCATGGCCCTGAAACACACACATTTCCCCCTTCCTTTCCCAGAAGCCACTGGCCCCCCAAAGCACCCAGTGCATCCTTTTTACAAGTGGAAGAACGAGGATGGCTTTCTAAAGTCTCCTAGAAATGAAGTTCTTTCTCTGTGCAGCTTTTCCCCTTGGAGCAGGAGTGAAGATGTTTCATTGTCTTGGGGCTGGGAAACCACTTCCCCAGACTTCTCCCTCCCCAACCCCCATAGGAACAGGATTTGGCCTTAGCTTCTGGGCCTATAGGCTGCCTTCCCTCTATTTCCCACCACCTCTTATGCCTTCCTTTGAGCTCTGTTGGGCTTGGGGATCTTAGTGTTTTTTTTGTTTTTTTTTGTTTTTATTTCCCAGCTCATTTTTTTCTTCTGGTCAGTTTTTTTAAGGGGTGGTGCTGTGGTTTTTTGTTTTTGTTTTGCTTCTAAGAAAGCATTTGCCTTTCTTCCTCTCCCAACATAACAATCGTGGTAACAGAATGCGACTGCTGATTTACCGATGTATTTAATGTAAGGAAAAAAAGAAAAGGGCATTGAAAAAAAAAAAAAAAAAAGAAAGTCCCTGTATAGTCCAGGCACTACCAGCCATGAAAAAGAAAGGGAACAAGGCTTTTAACTAAAATAGTCATTTGCATAATATATCTTAGAGTGGGAAATTTTCTTGAAGGATCCCTCCCTGTCAGAACAATAGGTAGACCTCTGCATAATTCATCCTAAACTGTCACAAGTAACACAGGCCAGCAAATTAGAGATTGCCTCTAAACCAACCAGGCAGCTCCATGTAAAGGGCCAGTATGGTAAGGCCATATAAGGAGAGCTTTGCTATTACTCTGTAACTTCACTGCCCATGCCTGCTGCTTCACTGTTGATGATAATATAAACAGACAGTGAGTGCCAATTTAAAATGCTAGCTATTGAACTACTTTAATCTTAAACAAAAGAAATTATGTCATCAAGACTGACTTAAAAGAGCAATGTCTAAATACAGGTGTTATTTGTGAACGACAAAAATGTTGCCATTGTATCACAGGACAATGTTTAGAAAGAACTGAACTGGGACCTGGGTCTTCCAGAGCATCTCTGATTCCACATTATCTGGGTAATCCCATATTTTTTTAAAAGTTATTATTAAATGGGTGCCTAAACTATAAAGACAGCTAGTTTGCAAGAAAGAACTGGGGAATAAGGGGGCCAGAATGAGCCCTGTCAACATCAAAACAAATATTATACATTGACCTCAGGAACTTTTCTGTCCAAAGAACCACAATTTGATGGGACTAGTGTATTGAGAAACTTATATTCCAGGTGTTATTACAAACAATAGACCAATAGTCTGGCAATTATTGGAGTTTAACAGCTAAGTGTCATCAAGGAAAGAGTGAGAGAGAGACTTACTGGTGCTGCCGTCATCCCAAGCTAACTGTGGGCATACTCAAAGCTGTGCCTCCCTAAGGAACAACATCAGAGGCTTAACAACGTAGGGGTAGGGGTCAATAGCAGATAAAACAGGGGAGAGACTTTACTATAATAATCTAGCCAATCACTAAACAAATAAGAAAATAACAATAACCAGTCCCAGGGTAGTGCCCAGAGTAGCTATACTATCAAAAATAGTTACCAACAAAAAATTATGAGGCAAGCAAAGAAGCAGGAAAGTAAGATCCATTCTCTGGGAAGTGGGAGAGCAGACAACATAAATTTCCTGTCAAAACAACCAGATGTCAGATTTAACAGAAAAATAGTTCAAAGTAGCCATTATAGAAATAAAGGAAAGCAGCCGGGCACAGTGGCTCACGCCTGTAATCCCAGCACTTTGGGAGGTTGAGGTGGGGATCACCTGAGGTAAGGAGTTCGAGACCAGCCTGGCCAACATGGCGAAATCCTGTCTCTACTAAAAATACAAAAATTAGCCAGGCGTGGTGGCATGCGCCTATAGTCCCAGCTACTTGGGGAGGCTAAGGCAGGAGAATCACTTGAACCCAGAGGCAGAGGTTGCAGTGAGCCAAGATCGCGGCACCACACGCCAGCCTGGGTGACAGAGCAAGACTCTGTCATAAATAAATACATACATACATACATGATTAAAGAAGAAAGATATATTGACAATATTATACCAAATAGAGAATAGCAATAAATAGAAATTTTTTAAAAAAGGAACCAAATCAAAATTCTGGAGTTGAAAAGTGTAATAACTGAAATAATTTATTTGCTAGAAGGTCTGAACAGGATGTTTGAACCGAAAGAAAAAAGAACTTGCAAAGTGGAAGATAAATTGACAGAGATTATGCAAGCAAAGGAACAGAGAGAAAAAAAATGATGAGGAAAAAATAAACAGACCCTCACAGAAATATGGGACACCATTAAATGCACGAACATGCACATAAAGGGAGTATCAGAAGGAGAGGAGAAATGAGAAAATTCATAACCAAATGAGATTTCACCAAGAATTCAAAGTTAAACATCCAAAATTCAAATAATGTAATAGGTCATATAAGTAAGCTAAAAAACAAAAATCACATGATTATCTCAATAGACACAGAAAAAGAATTTGAAAAAAAATCCATTACCCTTTCATGATAAAAACATTCAATAAATAGGAATAGGAAGAAATTTCCTCAACCTAATAAAGAGCATCTATAAATATCCACAGTTAACATCATACTTAGTGGTACAAGACTGGATGCTTCCCCTTAAGATAAGCCACAAGACAGGGATATCCACCCTCACCACTTCTATTCCACATTGTACTGAGGTTCTAGCCATGGCATTAAACAAGGAAAATAAATAAAAGGTATCCAATTGGAAGAGGAGGCAAATGATCTCTATTTGCAGATGACAGGATCTTACAAATAGAAATCTTAAAGTAGCCCAAAAAACTATTGGAGCTAGTGAATAAGTTCAGCAAGACTTCAAGATTCATATACAAAAATCAATAGTATGTCTATACATTTGCAATGAGCAATCCAAAAATGAAATTAAGAAAACAATTCTATTCACAGTAGCATCAAAAAGAATATAACACTTAGGAATAAATTTAACAGAAGTACAAAACTTATACTCTGAAATCTATAAAAACATTGTTGAAAGAAACAAAACATCTAAATAAATGGAAAAAACATCTCATGTTCATGGACCAAAATATCCAACACTGCTTAAATGGCAATATTCCCCAAAATGATCCATAGATTCAATGCAAGCCCTATTAGAATCCTAGCTAATTTCTATGTAGAAAGTGACAAGCTGATTCTAAAATTCATATGAAATTGCAAGGGACTCTGGACATTTAAAATAATGCTGAAAATGAATAATAAACTGAGGAATCACACTTCCCAATTTCAAAACTTACTATGAAGCAACAGTAATCAAAACAGTGTAGTACTGACAAAAGAATATATATAGAGAGTAGTCAAACAGAATTGAAAAGCCAGAAATAAATCCATATATCTAAGGTCAACTGATTTTCAATAAGGGTGCCAAGACTAGTCAATGAATAAAGAATAGTCTTTTCAACAAATGGTACTGGGGTAACTGGAAAGGCATAGGCAAAGGAATAAAGAATAAACACTTATCTCACACTCAAATCAACTCCAAATAGATCAAAGATGTAAATGTAAATATAATGCATATATTATAAAAGTCTTAGAAGAAAACATAGGAGAAAATCTTTATGACCTTTTTGAATATGAAACCAAAATCTTGAGCAGCACAAGAAAAAAACTGATAAATTGGACTTTGCTATGGTTTGTCCCCACCAAAACTCATGTGGAGGCATGGTCCTCATTGTAGCTATGTTGGGAGCTTGTGCCTTTAAGAGGTGATTAGGTCATTAAGGGGGATTAATGCCTTTTAGGGGTAAATTCTCACTCTCACAGGACTGGATTAGTTACCACGAGAGTGGATTGTAAAGTGAGGCTGCCGCATGTGTTCGGTCTCTGCACATGCCCACTTCCCCTTCCACTTATCTGCCATGTTATGATGCATCATGAGGCCCTCACCAGAAGCCAACCAGATGTGGCCAATCTTGAACCACCCAGCCTCTAAAATCATAAGATTTTCTTTCCTTTACATTACAAATTTCCAAATTTCTTTCCTTACAAATTACCAAGACTTGGGTATTCAGGTACAACAACAGAAAACAGATTAAAACAGACTTCATCAAAATTTTTAAATGTTATGTTTCAAAGAAGCCAGTCGCAAAAGACCACATCCTATATGATTCCATTCATATGAAAGTCCAGAATAGGGAAATCTATAAACAGAAGGCAGATTGTGGTTGCTTAGGACCAGAATCAGTGAGAGGGAAAATGGGGTGGAGGAGCGAGAGTTGTATTAATCATGGTTCTCCAAAGACAAAAAATCAATTGGATGAATATATAGAGAGATTTGCTTCAAGGAATTGGCTTACACAATTTATTAGTCAGGGTTCTCCAAAGAAACAGAACCAACAGGATATAAAGAGAGATACATGAGACAGGCTTTATTATGGAAATTGGTTCATGTGATTATGGAAGCTGAGAAGTCCCACAATATTATGTCTGCAAACTGGAAAACCAAGGAAGCTGGTGGCATAGCTCAGTCCAAGTTCAAAGGTGTGAGAACAAGGGAAACTGATGGTACAACTTTTACTTCGAGCCCAAAGACCTCAGAATATGGGGTGACAGAGCAAGTGTGGAGGTTTTGTTACAACTCTCAGAGTCCAAAGGCCAGAGAACTTGAAGTTCTGGTGTCCAAGGGCAGGAAAAGATAGATGTCTCAGCTCCAGAAGAAATGGCAAATCACCTTTCCTCTGCCTTTTTGTTCCATCCAGGCCCTCAAATGATCGTTTGGTACCTACCCATATTGGGTGAGGGTACATCTTCCTTACTTAGTCCACTGATTCAAACATCAATCTCTTCAAGAAGTAGCCTCACAACCACACCCAGAAATAATGCTTTACCAGGTATCTGGGTATCCCTTTACTCAGTCAAGTTGACAGCTAAAATTAACTATCACAGGCTGGGCACAGTGGCTCATACCTGTAATCCCAGAAATTTGGGAGGCTGAGTCGGGTAGATCACTTGAGGTCAGGAGGTCAAGACAGCCTGGCCAACATGGTGAAACCTCATCTCTATTAAAAATACAAAAATTAGCCAGCCATGGTGGCAGGTGCCTGTAATCCCAGCTACTTGGGAGGCTGAGGCAGGAGAATCCCTTAAACCACCGGGAGGCGGAGGTTGCAGTGAGCCGAATTGCGCCACTGCACTCCAGCCTGGGTGACAGAGTGAGACTCCGTCTCAAAAATAACTATCACAATTATGGAGGCTGGCAAGCCCAAAATCAGCAGGGTTGGCCAGCAAGCTATACATAGCATGAGCCAATACTGCAGTTCAAGTCTGAAGGCCAGAATTCTCTCTTGCTTGAGGCAGATAAGTCATCTGTTCTATTCACGTGTTCATCTGAGTAGATGAGGCCCAACCACACTACGGAGGGCAATATGTTTTGCTCCAAGTCCATTCGTTTAAATATTAATCTCATCCAAAAACATCTACACAGAAATATCCAGTACAACATTTTTGACCACCTACCTGGGCAACATGGCCCAGTCAAATTGACACATAAAATTAACCATCACAGAAAGGATAAAAGTAAGAGTTTATTTTTGTAGGTGATGAAAATGTTCTAAAGTTAATTGTGGTGATAGTTAAAGATTAGAAAAGTTTAATGGTTTTAGTCTATTTTAATGACTAGGCTAAAAACCATTGAATTTTATACTTTAAACAGTTGAACTGTATGAATTATATATCAAGAAAGCTGTTTTCTAAAAGGAAGAGCAGACTCCAGTGGCAATCTTCATATCCTTGGAGAATGAAAACAAGTTATTTTACCTGCAATTTTTTAAAAAGCTGTACATCTACAGATACCAAGAAAACCTAAATCACTCCTCTGGAGTGGTAACCAATCAGTTATTTAACAGATATTTATTAAGACTTATCCCAGAACATTACTGAATACATAGACAGCCCTCCAAAGCACATGCTGATGGATTGACTTATTGCTCCCAAAGTGGAATCAGATGATTTTCCTAAGGAAAAAAATATACTCCATTCACTTCTCTAGGAGCTCAGAAGAAGTAACAGTATTCTGCTGCTAATAGAAACCCCTAGAAATTCTATGCAAAGTTCACAGAGCAACACAGAAATGCAATCCCTAATCTATATGACCTCATATTCTAGTTAGCAAGACACACTACCAGACACAAAACTATAAATAAAATCATTGTTTAACCTTAAAGCAACCATAGCTAAAGAGGCTCTATAGTCCAGAAAAAAATAAGAGAAATAATATTTATCAATAAATATTTGATGAAATCCTACCACGTACATAAGTGCATTCATGCATACACACACCACACACACACACGCATTTATACATACTTCCAAATCCCAGAAAATAATTTGCAATTTAAGACTTATTCCTGATCTAATCACTACTTGTATTTAACAGTCTCAGTAGATTATATTTTCTAAATATCAGGAATAAACACAACACGCAATAGTCTAATGAAAAACTAAGATGTTATATGCAAAAGGATTTAACCTATTTGTCATATAGTTACAGTGATACCCTAGGGTGGCTGGTCTGTCAACAGCCAGAAACATCTGTGGCCAGCGATGCCTCTGCTTGGGGTTTGCTTGCACCTGCTGGGTTCATTCCACCCAAATGGCCTGGCAGGCTGCGCTCAACTCGCACTACTGGCCTGAATGCCATGCCTGCCAAGGGTGAACCAGGCACGGAGTGGTGAAAGGTGTGTGAGTGAGCAAGCATGGGTCCAGCCACTGTGCACAGCCAGGAGTGCCAGCTGCAGCAGGGGGGCAGCTCCAGGCACTGGCACAGATGCCGGCTCCATGTGAGGCCGTGGCTGGACCAAATGTACCACAAGTGGCTTCTGCTGCAGGCACCAACATCTAAACAAAGGGAATTTGGTGGCACCTGAAAGCTTGGAGGCACAAGTAACCACAGAACTCCAAAGACAGTGTTACAGTGTGTCACAGCGCTAGCTTGGGGAGCCCTGAGGTCTGGACTCCCAGAAGGGCCACAGCTCTTCTCTCCTTCTCGTCACCCACAATGTGGCAGGCATGGAGCATGTTTCAGCCCCGTTTGTATTACAGCTCTTTCAGTCCCACCACTCAGCAGGCCCCAAGCTCTTGTCCCACATCCAGGAAGAGTGAGGTACACAAACAACTGGAGGGTGAGCAATGCAGAGAAGATCTTCATTGAGCAACAGAACAACTCTCAGGAAACCTGAAGTGGGTCACTCCTTTGGGTAGCTACTTTCTGTAGGCAGGTCATCCTGAAGAATGTCCAGCTCTCAGCAGAGAGGAGACCCATGGTGGGTAGCACCTTTCCACAGGCAGGTTGTCCAGGTAAGTGTACAGCTCTCAGCAGAGAGGAGACCTATGGTGGGTAGCTCCTTTATGCAGGCAGGTCATCCTGAAGAGTTGAGGAGACCTGAAGTAGGTACCTCCTCTCCAGAGCTTGTAGTCCCAATGCCTGTGTGCGTCTGGCTGAGTCCGGGGTTTTTGTGGGCTCAGAATGGAGGAAGTGCATGCTGATTGGTCCATGGGCAGCCATGGGCAAGCCTGGAAAAAGCGCCATAAGTTCTCATCTGGGCAGTGGATTCTACCCAGAACTGACAGCCTGGCCTCCAGGCTAGAAGGTGGGGCTTCACTGGGAACCTTCCCTTTTCCACCAGGAACCTGTCTGCCTCCTGCCACCATCAACATGCCGTCCACAGCGCCCAGGCTCCTCGTGCCAAGGGGCACCTGCAGACCTGCACAGAGCCACCCTCAGCCCCCACCAGCCTCCCTCCCACGCTTGTCAGCACCCAAAGTCTAGAGGAAGCCAAGGTTGCAGGGGGTTGGCATGTTAGTGCCTCTCTGAGTGCACACACACCCAGCAAGGTCACAACAGCACCCAGGCTTGGCTACAACTTTGCTCCACACCAGAGAAGGTGCCAGGAGCAGGGAGAGACTAGAAAGCAGGAGCAGGCACTTCCAAGCCTGTAGGGGGAACGGGGCTTCCTGGGCCCCTGCGAGTGCAGGGATGCCCAGGTCTAGAGCTGCAGCTGGACAGCTACAGCTGCGCCCAGGAGGACAGGTCTCCCACTGACTTGGTAGGGGGCAGGGCTCCCACCTGCTCCTGCTCCTGCTCCTGCTGGCTCTGCAGAACAGGGCAGCCCCAGCCACACCTCCCCCGCTGCAACCCACTTCTTCACAGTGGCCATTCCAGATGAGCTGCCACTGTCATTAATATAATTCTAAATTTTTTTGTATGATTATTGCTATCTCGTACATGTGGAAGTAATTTTACAAAGCTATAATAACAACATCAAAATCAAGTTCAAAAAATACTGTCTTGGTGAAAGAATATCAAAAACAGAAAATTTCAGGGGATAGTAACAGTCTACAAAACAACATTACATAGAGTATCTCACTGATTTTTCACAATAGTCCATGAAGACATTATTATTATTAAATATGTAATTCTTATTTTACATATGCAGCAACTGGGTCTTAAATGACTCATCAGTGTCATCCAAAAAATAATGTCAAGTCTAGGAATCAAAGTCCAGTCTTTGGACTTCAAATAAAAATTTCTACATTGCAATTAAAAGTAATTGTTGCCTCAAGCCAAGAATTAACACTACTCAGAAAGGTATCTAAGACTCTACCTATCTTAATCTGTTTTCTGTTGATTGTAACAGAATACCTGAAACTGGGTAATTTATAAAGAAACAAATTTATTTCTTACAGTTCAGGAGGCTGGGAAGTCCAAGGTCAAGGGACTACATCTGGTGAGACCCTTCTTGATGGTGGGAACTCTCTGCAGAGTCTCAAGGCCACACAGGGCATCCCATAGCAAGGGGGCTGACTATGCTAGCACAGGTCTCTCTTCTACTTCTTAAAAAGCCACCAGTACCACTCCCATGATAATCCATTAATGTATTAACCTATTAATCCACTAATCTATGAATGGATAAATTCATTCATGAGGCAATGCATTCATGACCCAATCCCCTGTGGAAAGCAGTTTGGAGATTTCTCAAAGAACTAAAAATAGAATTACCATTCAACCCAGCAATACCATTACTGGGTATATATCCAAAGGAAAATAAACCATTCTACCAAAAAGTCACCTGCACTCATGTTTATCTCAGCACTATTCACAATAACAAAGACATGGCATCAACCCAGGTGTTTATCAATGGTGGGCTGAATAAAGAAAATGTGGTAAATATATACCACAGAATACTATAAAGCCATAAATAAGAACAAAATCATGTCCTCTGCAGAACCTTGGATAGCTGGAGGCCATTATCGTAAACAAATTAACACAGAAACAGAAAACCACATGTTCTCACTTATAAGTGGGAGCTAAACAATGGGTACACATGGACACAGAGATGGGAACAATAAACACTGGGGATTCCAAAAGGGAGAAGAGAGGGAGGAGGGCAAGGGTTGAAAATTTACCCATCATGTACTATGTTTACTACTTAGACAATGGGATCAATAGACGCTAAAACCTCAGCATCACACAATATACCAATGTAACAAATCTGCACATATACTCCTGAATCTGAAAAAAAAAAAAGGCCCCACCTATCAATACTGCCACATTGGGGATTAAGTTTAAGCATGAGTTTTGGAGAAGACAAACATTCAAACCATAGCACTATCAAGACAGAATTTTTAAAGTGCAGCAACAGCAGCAAAGAAATTTTCAAGTTCTGTACCAGTCTAGGCAAAAAGAAAATATAACATTCCTGCAAACTACATGTTTTCATTTTCCTCTAGTCCTTTCCTACCATCAAAGCAATATATCTAAAAGAAAGAAACTGCAAATTCCCTATACTCTGTGATCTTTATATTCCATGAAGAATATAATTATAATATATATTTCATATATTTTATACATTATATATTTGTATATATCATATATTTACAATATCGTTTACTTTGTTTTATATATAATTATATTTTATATTATATATAATTATATTCTTTATATTCTATATTCTTTATTCTGCTTCAATAAGCACTTCAGGTGATTCTTATGCACACTAAGGGATGAGAACCACTAGTCTATGAGAAGCATAGTATTCATATTTGAAGATATGAATGTATAATCATATTCTTTATGGAATATAATTATATACTATATGCTGTTTATTTTACTGTATGTAACATATAATTATATATTTATTATATACTGTTTAACATTTTTAAAAAGTACTTAAGTCCCACTTTCACAAAATAAAAGGCACAAATCTTAAAATGAAGGATACCATTTAACTACATAATCATCTCTGTAACAAACTAGATCTAATATCAAAATATAGCCTCTTTGGGAAACCAAAAATGTTCATGTTAACCCCAAAGACTACTATCTATATGTGCCAATGCTCACCTAGAAAAGTCCAACTTTGAATTTATTGTAATCATTAAGTGGGGCATCAGCCAGAGTTAGAGATGCATTATATATCTCTGACCCCCACAATCACAAGGACAAGATTTACAACCGGAAAGGAGCATCAAGATATTGTGCAAGAAATTAATGTTTGGCTTTGGTGTTCTCCTGGCTTGTAGCAATACATAGTTGATCCCATAAACCAGGGAACAAATCAAGCACCACGTCCAATTTCTCTGTGGTTCCATTGCCCTCTAGTGGCTGTTTTGAAACTAGTTATTAACTGATAGCCTTGAAAAGTCAACCGGGATTCTCAAAGGGAGGGGAGAACAGCAGCATCAGCAACATCCGGGAACTTTTTTAAACATGCAAATCTCAAGCCCTACCTAATGCCTACTAAAAAGAAACTCGGGATAGGGGCCAGCGATGTCTTTCAATAAGCACTCCAGGTGATTCTGATGCACACTAAAGATTGAGAACCACTAGTCTATGAGGAGAGTATTCATATTTGAAGATGTGAATGTATGTAGGTGCATATGAGTGCTCTTTTATGAAAGTATTGCTCATAATTATTTTTCTTTTTTAAATTTCAAAAGGACTTTTATATGCACATAATAATCTAGAAAAAGCTCAAAATTTAGTTGCGGAAATTTAAAAGTGTTATAAAGCCATGACTGAACCATATAGAACATAAGAGGATAAAATTAATTAAGTTCATTCTATACTAAAAGTTCATTTTAAAAGCTTACTATTTAGCCAAAACATCTGACCAGGATCTTCCCATTTATTTCTTGGCTATAAAACCAGTAAGAAAATGTTTGTTGGATGGAATGAATCCTCAATCTATGTTTGTGTGGGACACTTAGCATTCAAGCTCCTTAGTAGATGTATAATATATTATTTCCTACCCTTTTTCCCATTACATACATTGTTAATTGGATTATTCAAGCTAACAGTGACATAATTCCAGCTCTACCTTGAGCTAAAGCTGAAAAATATTTAGGCTAGACTTTTTAAAAAACTATGTCATAGGCAAATAAATCATTTAGGCTGGCATGGTAACTCATGCCTGTAATCCCAGCACTTTGGGCAGCCGAGACAGGCAGATCACTTGAGGCCAAGAGTTTAAGATCAGCCTGGCCAACATGGCAAAACCATGGCTAACTGGTGAAACCCCGTCTCTACTAAAAATACAAAAATTAGCCAGGCATGGTGGTGCATACCTGTAGTCCCAGCTACCTGGGTGGCTGAGGCACAAGAATCATGCAAACCCAGGAGGTAGAGGTTGTGGTGAGCCACGATCGCACCACTGCACTCCAGCCTGGGTGACAGAGCAAGACTCTATCACAAAAATAATAATTTTTAAATCATGCATAACTTAGCATAGCTGTAGATAACCTATTCATCAGATAAAGATAGCATGGTTTCACAAAAAATAAACTGGGTTTGAGGTGAAAAAGCCTGAGATTTGATCTGTGTGGACTTTGGCAAATTACTTAAACTCTATGAACCTTGGTTCTCCCAGTTAAAGGGTAGTGATGATAATAATATCTATATTGCAGTTTTTATCAGGGTCATAAGTAGGGATGAGAAAGGACTAAATGTTAAACTTAAAAAGCTTTACACATCTTGTCTAAGTAAATACTACAGAAAGATTTTTTTTTTTTGAGGCGAAGTCATGCTCTGTTGCCCAGGCTGGAGTGCAATGGCATGATCTCGGCTCGCTGCAGCTTCTGCCTCCCGAGTTTGAGTGATTCTCTTTCCTCAGCCTCCAAAGTAGCTGGGATTAGAGGCGCCTGCTAACACACCTAGCTAATTTTTGTATTTTTAGTAGAGATGGGGTTTCACCATGTTGACCAGAGTGGTCTTGAACTCCTGACGTCAGGTAATCCACCTGCCTCAGCCTCCCAAAGTGCTGGCAGAAAGATTGGCAAATATTACAGAAAGATTACTGAAAATGTTATAGATTAATAAGAAGGTGGGTATATCTCTTACTGCACAAATCATCTCACAAATAACCACTATGAACTCTGGACAAAATACTGACAATTACCTCAAAGCACTTGACAGCAAAAAAAAAGCAAGCAGACACTGGAGAGACGTCGACATCTGGAAGAAGGAATGGCACTGAGTGAGAGCAGACCCCACTCAGCACACCAACTACACAAAATCCAAATTTAAAAACCTACAGTTTTAGTGGTTTTAAGGCCCAGAGAACAGAGTATGTGGTGACCACAACTGCTGAAAAATGAGGTGGAAAATCTAGGAGAAAAATAGAACCAACAGAAAGGAAGTCTCACTTCATATATTAATTCTGCCCAAATTTTAGGCTGACCTTGAACTATGCATATAAGGAGAAGACTCTATGCAGCTCACTGAAAGTTAAATAAAGATTGTTTAGAGTTCAGAGTTTAAAGTTCAAGTTACTGCCTGCTGAAAAGAAAAAAAAAATGTTCTTCTGAAGAACAAAAATAATCAAGAGGATCTAAAATGTATCATTCATACCATCCAGGACACAATTCAAAATTAGTAGCCATATAAGCAAACATGAAAATGTAACCCATACTCAAGAGAAAAGGCAATCAATGGAGACTAATCCCAAAATGACCCAGGTATTAGAATTAGTGGACAGATTTTAAAGCAGCTATTTTAAATATCATCAAGGATATAAAGAAAAATATGCTCATGATAAATAAAAATACATAAAATTTTAGCAAAGAAATAGAAACCATAAAAAGAACCCAAGGAAATTTCAAGAACATAAAAATACAGTATCTGAAAAATGTTAAAAATTCATTATATGAACTTAACAGTAGATTGAAGATAGGGGGAATGTCAACCTGAAGAAAAATCCAATCTAAAGAACAGAGAAACAAACTGGAAAAAAATGAACAGAGCCTCAGGAATATATGGGAGAATATCAATAGGTCTAACACATGTGGAAGTGGAGTCCAAGATAAAGAGGCAGAAAAAGTATGAGAATAATAATGGCCATAAACTTCCTAAATATAATAGAAGACAAAAATTTACAGGTTCAAGAAACTTGGAGAACCCTATGTAGGAGAAATACAAAGAAAAAACTAGAAAAAAAAATACTATACACATGAACACAGTAGTCACAATTGCAAACCAACAGCTAAAGGTAAAAATCTCAAGAATAGCTAGAGAAAAACAACAAATTACACACAGGGGAATAATGATGTAAATGATCACTAACTTTTTATCAGAAACAATGGAGACCAGACAATAGTGGAGTGATGTCTTTAAAGCACTTAAAAGAAGGAAAAAACCTGTCAACTCAGAACTCTATATCCAACAAAAATATCCTACAAGAATGAAAGATAAATAAAGATATGTTCAGATTTAAAAAGATAAAAAAAGAATTCATCACTAACAAACCTAAACTATAGCAAAAAACTATAATAAATTATCTAGGCTGAAGGGAAATAATAACACATAGACATTTAAATCTTCAGAAACAAACGAAGAACACTTTCACTTTATGATTCAAAGTCTTTTGGCTCTGTATTACTCAAAGATTCTGACTCAAGTGCTGCCAAGCAGCTTAACTTCTTTTCTCACCTTCACCCCACAAACATGGCAGAGGGCATCAAATAGTGACGGCAAGAGTGTGCTAGCTCAGGTCTCTCTTCTTCTTCTTATAAAACCACCAGTCCCATCATGGGGAATCCACCCTGATAACCTTATCTAATCTAATCTTAAATACTGCCCAAAGTCCCTACCACCTCCAAATGCCATCAACATACAAATTTGGAGAGTAAGTTTCAAACACATGAAATTTGGGGGGCACATTCAAACCATAGCAACAAGGTATCTAAAGTAATCAAACTCATAGAAACAAAAAATTATAATTGTGGTTGCGAGAGACTTGGGGAAGGAGGAAATGGGGATTTGTTCAATAAATAGAGAATCTTAGTTTTACAAGATGAAAAAGTCCTTGAGATCTGTTGCATAAGGTGAATACAGTTAACACTGGTGAACTGTACACTCAAAGTGATTAAGATGGTAAATTTTATATGTTTTTACCATAATTTTTTAAAAATAATTTTAAAATATGATTTAGATACAACTATTCTAGCACAAATAGGATTAATATAATTATATGTTAAGAGTGCATTAATTCAGAAAAGCTAAGAAATAAGTAAATAATGAAATGTCAGACCTCTTAAATGCACACCAATTCTCTTTTGTACCTACTGAATTAGAGATTTCACGGATGAAAGCACAGCAGATGCTAAAAATTTGTTTTCTTCTTTCCCTTCCTTCCCGTTTCCTCTACTCAACCTGTCCCAACTGCAAATATATGCACTGAAGACAATAAAGGAAAAAATAATAAAGTGTTCTGCTTTTCTCTTCCCTTTGCAGTCCTCCATAACAGGTACAGTAGTATTAGTTCAGGAACAGGGAAGGAAAATGGGAGGGAAGCTCAATTCCAGCCTTCTCATTATGAAAACCAGACCATTTCTTATATTTCAGGCTCAAGATGGCAGCTCTACCAGGCAGTAGAAAGGTATCTGAGTACCCAAGATCTTCAAAACCAAATGAGAAATTAATTTTAAAAATAAAATACTATTATGTATCTCCTATTTCACAGAACTAATTTCAAATTAAAGGTGGCAAAAATAAGAGACAATACACCCACATAACACACATTTTCTTTACTAACCAATGAAACAAAATATAAGAAAATATATATCATAAATGAATAGCTTATTCCATTAGGAAATATCTCATTCTACTTTCTCTTAGAACTGGTTTTCCATCAATTTCATCACATTTTGTTTCTGCACTTCTGTTTGGGTGAAAAGTCCCATAATAAACAATAAGAAAAAGAATTCCAAGAAGAAGAGTAAGAACTATAGTTATACTGATAGGTATAAAATAGTCTGGATTAAAAATAATGAAGGGGCAAACCCAGAATACAGTCAATATCCCCAAAGTGCCCAGTACCCTAACAATATAATAACAAGACATTGGACATTTGGTATTCTGTCCCTTAATATTAAAAAATGTAAAGATAAGAATGAATCCAACAACAACCCTATATAAGAATTCCATACTTATAGAAGTACAAAACTGGGTGTTTTTTTTAAATGCCCATGTTATACCTAACAACCAAAGAAATAACAACAGAAATAAAGCAATCTTAACATTTAAGAATAGTAGAAGTACAACACTCAGCATCCACGATAATAATGTAAACAACTTGTAAAAGAGATATGTGACTTTGGGACATAATCCATTAAGAAGCTTTTTGTCAGGCAAGGATTTTCTTAAAGCTACTTGATAATCAACAGTTGACCAAGAAATAGCACAGCAAGAGACCATGATGGCCGCATCTACAAAACAAAAAAATAAAAAAGATATTGTTACAGGAATAATAGAAATATTAAATTACTATATCCCATACATGCTATATCTATATACACACACCCACAAACACGTCATGTACTTTACTCTTCTCATCTAATCTTTTGAAGTAGATATTAATATGTCATATTATTACATATGAGGGAACTGAGGCTTGGAGAGATACACTGCTTGACCCAAGTTGCAAAGCTAGTAAGTTGCAGAACTGAGATTTGAACCTGATTCCAAAGCGGATAGATTTATCCACTATATTAGACTGCTTTATTATGATTTTTTAAAAATTCATGGGACAAATTTTATTGAGCAACTGATATACTGAAAAAAGCACACTCTTGTGAGTTAAGAGACTACAGTTATAATCCTAGTTTTTCTAGATGTTTTGACTGTGATTTTAGGCATACACCCAATTCACTAACAGATAATAGCTTCAAGCAGGGGTAAGGGAAGGAGAGGAGGAGGGGTAGAGAGAGAGACAGAGGGTTACACAGAAAATTTAATATGAGATATTAAACAAGCCCAACTTCCCATATCCTGAAGATATTGCAACAAGTGAATGAGTATGTTCTAAAACTTACAATTCTCTGTAGGATTGACATCTATACCCCATTTTTTCTCAGCAAATAACAGAAAAGTAAGTTAATTACCACTCTCTTTCTTTCTTTCCTTCTTTTTGAGATGGAGTCTCACTCTGTCACCAAGGCTGGAGTGCAGTGGTGCAATGTTGACCTCCACCTCCTGGGTTCAGGCAATTCACCTGCCTCAGCCTCCTGAGTAGCTGGGCTACAGGCCCACACCACCACACCAAGCTAATTTCTGTATTTTTAGTACAGACGGGGTTTCACCATGTTGGCCAGGCTGGTCTCAAACTCCCGACCTCAACTGATCCACCCAGCTCAGCCTCCCAAAGTGCTGGGATTACAGGGGTGAGCCACTGCACCTGGCCTACCACTTTCTATATAATATTATTGAAAGGCAGACTTACAAAAATTTATCTATTGATGAAGATAATGAGGACAGGACCTTTATAAATACATTTGCATGCTCTCTTGGTTTTAGCATACACCACTGTACCTCATTAGTCAAACTCTATTGGAGACTGATTTCAGTAATAATAAAACTCCAGTCTCCTGCACAGAAGGCTCTGCATAAATTACTCTTTCTCTATTGTAATTCCCATCATGATAAATTGATTCTGTCCACGCAGCGGCAAGGTGAACCCACTGGATGGTTACAAATCTGGGGGCTCGTCCAGGAATGCCCTTGTGACTACCAGCCCATGGTTCAGTAGCCCCACTCTGGCAATGGATCCAGAGGCCAGCCCAAGTGGCTGCCTAGTTCTCTTGGACTGGGGGCTGACTCTGCTACTCTTGGCAGGGTGCTGCCCACCCAATGTGCATGGATTTAATTGTAATACAGAAATAGTCCTGGTGAGACATCCCGTAACTGGAGCCCCCTCACAGGGTATCTGTAGCTCCATGGCAGAGTGTCTGTAGCTGTAACTCCATTACAGGTGTCTGGTTTGGTGAGTATCCTAGGCATTGCCAATGCCTCCTTCTTTCTCCCAAATGGTTTGGCAGCCCCATGATGGGGTGTCTGTCCACAGTAATCTTTTTCTCACTTTTTTGCATAAAACATTGCTGATCCTTTTTGTTTTCCAGAGCCAAGAAAACTTTTCTTTTGAGCTATTTGTAGCTTTTAACAATCTAGTAAAATACATTCCTATGAACAAAATTTGGAGTATATTTGTTTCTCTACCTTGGAATCTATTTGTGAGTATTCTCAGCTTATGGCAGTACAGTTATTTGCATAAGTGCAATAAGAATCTGTTTTCTTTTGTAACAGGACACAATTGGAGAAACTGGTTATTTTACCAAGGCTTTGACTGGAATGGCGTACTTTCTTTAAATAATCGAGGTTGACTTATAGAGCCAATAATAGCCCCTTGGGAAATCTGGCCTCATACCCTGTCCACACAGTTACTGTACAAGGTTCCTGACCTGTGGTAAGTAAAGAATGTCACTTTCTAACAGGCCTAGGAGCCCCAAGTTATCCTGGGACCTCAAGAGGAGAGGAATTTTCCCAACTCATAGGTATTTGAGGTACAAGCCCATGGCTGGGCTCGGCTTCAAAAAATCTTATCCGAGATTCCTTATGGAACAGAGTTCACCAAAGCCAATTTTAAAAAGCCTACGTGAAAAAATAATCTTGCTGTACTGTATGCAATAATCAGGCCAATTACAATAAGACTAAAGTTCATTTTGTAAACAAATTAGTTCTATCATGATTTGTTTTTAATAAAAATGCAGACTGGAGAGAGAAAAATTATGCTTCAAAAGAAAAAACTATAGTACACCTGTTGTTAGCTGTTCTTGAGTTTTTTTCTGCAGTTTGGACAAAATCCTAAATTCTTTGTGAGCTACAAGCTCCCAAACTAATGCTCTCAGATTTTTACTTTTAAAACTGGGAACTGCACTCCTTATCCTAGAGTCATCATTTACCTTATAGTATGCTATTCCCTTAAATGCTGTACTAAAACTATAGATGACAATACTAACACCTTTAACATGCAAGCCTTGGAAGCCCAGCCTGCCCTGTGTGAGTATGATCAGACAGTTGCAAAGTGGTTCCACTCCTCTCACCTTGGAGTCAACACCTACCCCCACTATGCCCCTGATCAGCAGGAAGAAGTTAGAGAAGTCTTTGCCCTTTTTCCACCTTCATTAGCCAACACCTTAAGATTAAGAGTTATAAAACCTAAAGACAGGGATTGAAACCACCATTGCAAAATTACACCTTAGACAGTGAAAGAGACCTGACCTAACCAACTCCATCTTGCTTCTAACCTCCAAGCTCTCCTTGTTCATTCCTGGGCATAGGTTGATCTAACTTTGGGAGGAATAGTTTCTAGTTTCTAGTTTAAAAAAAGATAACAGGCCTTTCCCAAAATAAGCCTCTTTCTTGCCTGGAGACTAGACCGACTTTGTAGGACTAACAAATTAGCCATGAGATTAGAAATTATAGTTTAGGAGTCATGCAGCTGAAGGCTACGAGATTCTGACCCTACCTGAACTGCTCCTAAGATCAGTGCTTGAGATATTTTGCAGACCTGCACTTAATGGATCAGGTGGCACTACCCAGATCGATAAACTGACTCATCTGATCCTGTAGCCCCCACCCAACAACTGATTCAGCACAAGAAGACAGTTTCTACTCCCTATGATTTCATCACTGACCTGACCAATCAGCACTCCCAGCTCACGGGCTTCCCCTACCCACTAAGTTGTCCTTAAAAACCCTGATCCCCAGGCCAGGCGCGGAGGCTCATGCCTGTAATCCCAGCACTTTGGGAGGCCAAGGCGGGCGGATCATGAGGTGAAGAGTTCAAGACCAGCCTGGCCAACATGGTGAAACCCCATCTTGACTAAAAATATAAAAATTAGCCAGGTGTGGTGATGTGTGCCAGTAGTCCCAGCCACTCAGGAGGCTGAGGAAGAATAATTGATTGAATCCGGGGGGCGGAGGTTGCAGTGAGCCAAGATCGTGCCACTGCACTCCAGCCTGGGTGACAGAGCGAGACTCTGTCTCAAAACAAACAAACAAAAAAACTCTGATCCCCAAATGCTGGGGGAGACTGACTTAAGTAATAATAAAACTCTGAGGTCCTGAAAAAAAAAAAATCTTGCCTTCTTTAATTCAAAAATATTTTAGTTAAAATATAATTTTCCCCTAATTTGCCCCATGATATCTTTTTTATAATGTTTTCATTTTTATCAAATTAACACATATACAAGGGGACTTCCAAAAGTTCATGGAAAATGGAACTAAAAGATAAAAACAAAAAATATAAACTTTATTTTTTAACATAAGCTCCATCAAGATCAAGACATTTCTATAAACCATAATACCAGCCATATAGTCCATCCCTAAAGAATCGAGGGTCCTGGAAATTTAACCATGTCAATGCAGTCTTTTTTTACATTATTAACTTAAGAAAAATGGGTGCCTTTTAACAGATTTTTTAAGGAAACAAAAAGAAGTCAGAAAAATCCAAATCAGGACTGTAAGGTGGATGTCTAATGATTTCCCATCAAAACTCTCACAAAATTGCCTTTGTTTGATGAGAGGAGGAGCAGGAGCATTGCCATGATGGAGATGGACTCGCTGGTGAAGCTTCCTTGGGCTTTTTTCCGCTAAAGCTATAGCCAACATTCTCAAAATACTCACCATAAGCAAATGTTATTGTTCTTTGGCCCTCCAGAAAGTCAACTAGCTAAATGTCTTGAGCATCCCAAAAAACTCTTTGGTACTTTTGCTCTTGACCAATCCACTCTTGCTTTGACTGGACCACTTCCACCTCTTAGTAGCCATTGCTTTGATTGTAATTTGTACTCAGAATCATACTGGTAAAGCCATGTTTCATCTCCTGTTACAGTTCTTCAAAGAAATGCTTCAGGATCTTAATGCCATTTGTTTAAAATTTTCATTGAATGCTCTATTCTTACCTGCAGCTAATCTGGGTGCAACAGTTTGGGCACCCATTGAGTGAAAAGTTTGCTCGACTGTAATTTTTCATTCAGAACTCTGTGTGCTGAACCAAGTAAGAGCTCTATAGTGTGGGCTATAAATGTTTCTGCTGTTAACTGTCAGTCCTCTGCAATTCAAGCACGAACAAAATTAATTTTTTCTTCATGAATTGACATGGATGATCTGCCACTAAGGTATTCAACATTGTTTCATCCATTCTTAAAATGAGTTATCTATTTGTAAGCTGCTGATTTCTTTGGGGCATTGTCCCCATAATGTATTTATAAAGTATCAATGACTTCACCATTCTTCCAACCAAGCTCAACCATAAATTTGATGTGTGTTCTTGCTTCAATTTTAATATTAACAGAATTCGTATTGCTGTGATGGGGCACTTTTCAAACTGCTACCTTGTCCTTCTTAGTGCCTCAAATTGGATTCTGCTCAGACACATTATAACAAGTTAGATTGAGTTTATCTGGGTAGAAAGAAAATGTAAAATCCATTCGTAGTTTTTTTCATAATATGCATTTTCCATGAACTTTTTGTTGTTGTTTTTGTTGTTGTTTTGTTGTTGTTGAGATGGACTCTCACTGTGTCACCCAGGCTGGAGTACAGTGATACAATCTAGGCTCACTGCAACCTCCGCCTCCTGGGTTTAATTGACTCTCCTGCCTCAGCCTCCTGAGTAGCTGGTATTACAGGTACCCACTACCATGCCCAGCTAATTTTTGTATTTTTAGTAGAGATAGGGTTTCACAATGTTGGCCAGGCTGGTCTTGAACTCCTGACCTCAAGTGATCTACCCGCCTCAGCCTCCCAAAGTGCTGGGATTACAGCCATGAGCCACCACACCCGGCCCCATGAACTTTTTTAAGTCCTCTCGTACATCGTTTTTAAAAGTCAAAAAGTTCTACAGAGTATATAAGAAAAATGGCAGTACCTTGCTCTACATCTCCTCACCCCTCAATTGTAATCCCCAGAAGAAATCACTATCAACTCTTCTAGCTTTTCTCCTGACCTCTATTGTCATATTTATAAATAAAATATATATTGTGCTGAATTTATTTTGTAAACTGTTTATTGATTTCCTATTTGGAAAGAGGAAATGTTAACACATACACACATATACATATACACTTCTTCCATTTTCCTTTCCCTCCCCCATCCACCCAAAAGAGCAACATCACAATTTGTGGTAAATAAATATTTGGTGTTTGCCTTATGATATGGTTTGGCTTTGTGTCCCCAGCCAAATCTCACCTTAAATTGTAATCCCATAATTCCCATATGTCATGGGAGGGACCCGGAGGGAGGTAATTGAATCACAGGGGAAGTTTCCCCCATGCTATTCTCATGATAGTGAGTAAGTTCTCATGAGATCTGATGGTTTCATAAAGGGCCTCTGCCTTCACTTTGCTCTCATTCTTCTTCCTGCTGCCATGTAAAGAAGGATGTGTTTGCTTCCCCGTCTGCCATGATTGTAAATTTCCTGAGGCCCCTACCAGCATTGCAGAACTGTGAGTCAATTAAACTTCTTTATAAATTACCCAATCTCAGCCAGCTCTTTATAGCAGCATGAGAACATACTAATACAGTAAATTGGTAATAGAAGTGGGGTGCTGCTATAAAGATACCCAAAAAAAGAGAACCCAGACTAAGATGGCCAAATATGAAAAGCTCCGGTCTGCAGCTCCCAGCAAGACCAATGCAGAAGGTGGATGATTTCTGCATTTCCAACTGAAGGACCAGTTCATCTCATTGGGACTGGTTAGACAATGGGTGCAGACCATGGAGAACGAGCAGAAGCAGGGTGGGTTGTCACCTCACCCACGAAGTGCAAGGGGCCAGGGACCTCCCTCCCCTAGCCAAGGGAAGCCACGAGGGACTGTGCTATCAGTCCCAGATACTATGCTTTTCCCACGGTTTTTGCAACCCGTAGACCAGGAGAATCTTCATGTGCCTACACCACCAGGGCCCTGGGTTTCAAGCACAAAACTGGGCAGCTGTTTGGGCAGACACCAAGCTAGCTGAAGGAGTTTTTTTTTTTTTTCCTACCCCAGTGGCACTTGGAACACCAGCAAGACAGAACTGTTCACTCCCCTGGAAAGGGAACTGAAGCCAGGGAGCCAAGTGGTCTCACTCAGTGGGTCCTATACCCAGGAAGCCCAGCAAGCTAAGAACCACTGGCTTGAAATTCTCGCTGCCAGCATAGCAGTCTGAAGTCGACCTGGATGATCAAGTTTGGTGCAGGGAGGGGTGTGTGCCATTACTGAGGCTTCAGCAGGCGGTTTTCCCTGATAGTGTTGAGGAAGCCCAGAAGTTCAGATTGGGCAGAACTCACCACCGCACGGCAAAATGGCTGTGGCCAGAGTGCCTCTCTAGATTCCTTCTCACTGGACAGGGCATCTCTGAAGAAAAGGCAGCAGCCCCAGTCAGGGGCTTACGGATAAAATTACCATCTCCATCTCCCTGGGACAGAACACCTGGGCGAAGGGGCGGTTGTGGGTGCAGTTTCAGCAGACTTAAAAACGTTCCCACCTGCTGGCTCTGAAGAGAGCAGTGGATCTCCCAGCACAACGTTTAAGCTCTGATAAGGGACAGACTGCCTCCTCAAGTGGGTCCCTGACCCCTGTGCCTCCTGACTGGGAGGCACGTCCCATCAGGGGTTGACAGACACCTCATACAGTAGAGCTCCAGCTGACATAAGGCTGGTGTCCCTCTGGGATGAAGGTTCTGGAGGAAGGAGCAGGCAGCAATCTTTGCTGTTCTGCAGCCTCTGCTGGTGATACCCAGGAAAACAGGGTCTGGACTGGACTCCAGAAAACTCCAGCAGATCTGAAGAAGAGGGGCCTGACTGTTAAAAGAAAAACTAACAAACAGAAAGCAATAACATCAACATCAACAAAAAGGACACCCACCCAAAAACCACATCCAGAGGTCATCAGCATCAAAGAGCAAAGGTAGATAAATCCACAAAGATGAGGAATAACCAGCACAAAAATGCTGCAAATTCCAAAAGCCAAAATATCTCTTCTCTTACAAAGGATCAAGGCTCCTCTCCAGCAAGGGCACAAAACAAGATAGAGAATGAGAATGAGTTTGACGAATTGACAGAAGTAGGCTTCAGAAGGTGGGTAACAACAAACTCCTCTGAGCTAAAGGAGCATGTTTTAATGCAATGCAAGGAAGCTAAGAACCTTGATAACAGGTTACAGGAACTGCTAACTAGAATAATCAGTTTAGAGAAGAACATAAATGAACTGATGGAGCTGAAAAACACAGCACAAGAACTTCATACAGCATACACAAGTATCAATAGCCAAATCAATCAAGCAGAAGGAAGAATATCAGAGTTTGAAGATCAACTTAATGAAATAAGACATGAAGACAAGATTAGAGAAAACAGAATGAAAAGGAATGAACAAAGCCTCCAAGAAATATGGGACTCTGTGAAAAGACCAAACCTACGATTCATTGGTGTATCTCAAAATGATGAAGAGAATGGAAGCAAAGTAAAAAAAAACATTTCAGGATATTATCCAGGAGAACTTCCCCAACCCAGCAAGACAGGCCAACATTCAAATTCGGGAAATACAGAGTACACCACTAAGATATCCTCGAGAAGAGCAACCACAAGACACATAACCATCAGATTCTCCGAGGTTAAAATGAAGGAAAAAATGTTAAGGGCAGCCAGAGAGAAAAGCTAGGTCATCTACAAAGAGAAGCCCATCAGACTAACAACAGATCTCTCTGCAGAAACCCTACAAGCCAGAACACAGTGGGAGCCAATATTCAACATTTTAAATAAAAGAATTTTCAACTCAGAATTTCATACCCAGCCAAACTAAGTTTCATAAGTAAAGGAGAAATAAAATTCTTTACAGACAAGCAAATGCTGAGGGATTTTGTCACCACCAGGCATACCTTACAAGAGCTCCTGAAGGAAGCACTAAATATGGAAAGGAAAAACTGGTACTAGCCACTGCAAAAACACACAAAAATATAAAGACCTATGACACTATGAAGAAACTGCATCAACTAATGTGCAAAATAACCAGCTAGCATCATGATGACAGGATCAAATTCACACATAACAGTATTAACCTTAAATGTAAATGGGCTAAATGCTCCAATTAAAAGACACAACTGGCAAGTTGGATAAAAAGTCAAGACCTATCGATGTGCCATATTCAGGAGACCCAGCCTCATGTGCACACATAGGCTCAAAATAAAGGGATGGAGGAATATTTACCAAGCAAATGGAGAGCAAAAAAAAAAAAAAATCAGGGGTTGCAATGCTAGTCTCTGATAAAACAGACTTTAAACCAATAAATATCAAAAAAGAAAAAGAATGGCATTACATATTGGTAAAGGGATCAATGCAACAAGAAGACCTAGCTATCCTAAATATATATGCACCCAATTCAGGAGCATCCAGATTCATAAAGCAAGTTCTCAGAGATGTACAAAGACACTTAGACTCCCACACAATAATAGTCGGAGACTTTACACCCCACTGTCAATATTAGATCAATGAGACAGAAAATTAACAAGGATATTCAGTACTTGAACTCAGCTCTGGACCAAGAGGACCTAACAGACATCTACAAAACTCTCCACCCCAAATCAACAAAATATACATTCTTCTCAGCACCACACAGCACTTATTCTAAAATCAACCACATAATTGGAAGCAAAACCCTCCTCAGGAAATGCAAAAGAATGGAAATCATAACGAACAGTCTCTCAGACCACAGTGCAATCAAATTAGAACTCAGGATTAAGAAACTCACTCAAAACTGCAAAACTACATGGAAACTGAACAATCTGCTCCTGAATGACTACTGGGTAAATAACAAAATAAAGACAGAAATAAATAAGTTATTTGAAACCAATGAGAACAAAGACATAACATACCAGAATCTCTGGGACACAGCTAAAGCAGTGTTTGGAGGGAAATTTATAGCACTAAATGCTCACATCAGAAACCGAGAAAAATCTAAAATCAACACCTTAACATCACAATTAAAAGAACTAGAGAAGCAAGAGCAAACAAATTCAAAAGCTAGCAGAAGACAAGAAATAACTAAGCTCAGGGCAGAACTGAAGGAGATAGAGAAACGAAAAACCCTTCAAAAAAAAAATCAATGAATCTAGAAGGTGGTTTTTTGAAAAGATTAACAAAATAGATAGACCGCTAGCAAGACTAATAAAGAAGAAAAGAGAGAAGAATCAAATAGACACAATAAAAAATGATAAAGGGGATATCACCACTGATCACACAGAAATACAAACTTCCCTCAGAGAATACTATAAACACCTCTGTGCAAATAAACTAGAAAATCTTGAAGAAATGGAAAAATTCCTGGACACACACACCCTCCCAAGACTAAACTAGGAAGAAGTCAAATCCCTGAATAGACCAATAACAAGTTTTAAAATTGAGGCAGTAGTTAAGAGCCTACCAACCAAACAAAGCCCAGGACCAGAGGGATTCACAGTTGAATTCTACCAGAGGTACAAAGAGGAGCTGGTACCATTCCTTGAGGAACTATTCCAAACAATAGAAAAAGAGGGACTCCTCCCTAACTCATTTTATAGGCCAGAATCATCCTGTCACCAAAACATGGCAGAGACACAACAAAAAGAAAAGAAAATTTCAGGCCAATATCCCTGATGAACATCGATGCGGAAATCCTCAATAAAATACTGGCCAACTGTATCCAGCAGCACATCAAAAAGCTTATCTACCACGATCAAGTCAGCTTCATCCCTGGGATGAAGAGCTGGTTCAACATACACAAATCAATAAACATAATTAGTCACGTAAATACAACCAATGACAAAACCACATGATTATCTCAATAGATGCAGAAAAGGCCTTCAATACAATTCAACACCCCTTCATGCTAAAAACACTCAATAAACTAGGTATTGATGAAACATATCTCAAAATAGTAAGAGCTATTTATGGCATATCCATAGCCAATATCATACTGAATGGGCAAAAGCTGGAAGCATTCCCTTTGAAAACCAGCACAAGACAAGGATGCCCTCTCTCATCACTCCTATTCAACATAGTATTGGAAGTTCTGGCCAGAGCAATCAGGCAAGAGAAAGAAAGAAAGGGTATTCAAATGGGAAGATGGGAAGTCAAATTGTCTCTGTTCGCAGGTGACATGATTGTATATTTAGAAAACCCCTTGTCTCAGCCCAAAAACTCGTTAAGCTGATAAGCAACTTCAGCAAAGTCTCAAGATACAAAATCAATGTGCAAAAATCACAAGCATTCCTATACACCAATAATAGACAAACCGAGAGCCCAATCATGAGTGAACTACCATTCACAATTGCTACAAAGAGAATAAAATACTTAGGAATACAATTTATAAAGGACCTCTTCAAAAAGAACTACAAACCACTGTTCAAAGAAATAAAAGAGGACACAAACAAATGGAAAAAACATTCCATGCTCATGGATAGGAAGATTCAGTATCACGAAAATGGCCATACTGCCCAAAGTAATTTATAGATTCAATGTTATTCCCATCAAGCTATCACTGACTTTCTTCACAGAATTAGAAAAAACTATTTGAAATTTCATATGGAATAAAAAAAAAAGCCCATATAGCCAAGACAATCCTAAGCAAAAAAAACAAAGCTGGAGACATCATGCTACCTGGCTTCAAACTATACTACAAGGCTACAGTAACCAAAACAACATGACTGGTACCAAAACAGATATATAGAACAATGGATCATAACAGAGGCCTCAGAAATAACACCACAGGTCTACAATCATCTGATCTTTGACAAAAACAAGCAAAGAGGAAAGGATTCCCTATTTAATAAATGGTGTTGGGAAACTGGCTAGCCTTATGCAGAAAACTGAAACTGGATCCCTTCCTTACACCTTATACAAAAATTAACTCAAGATGGATTAAAGACTTAAACCTAAAACCTAAAACCATAAAAACCCTAGAAGAAAACCTAGGCAATACCATTCAGGACATAGGCATGGGCAAAGTCTTCATGACTAAAACACCAAAAGCAATTGCTACAAAAGCCAAAATTGACAAATGGGATCTAATTAAACTAAAGAGGCTCTGCACAGCAAAAGAAACTATCATCAGAGTGAACAGGCAACCTACAGAATGAGAGAAAATTTTTGCAATCTATCCATCTGACAATATCCAGAATCTACAAGAAACTTAAATTTACAAGAAAAAAAATCCCATCAAAAAGTCAGTGAAGGGTATGAACAGACACTTCTCAAAAGAAGACGTTTATGTGGCCAACAAACATATGAAAAATAACTCATCATAACTGGTCATTAGAGAAATGCAAATCAAAACCATAATGAGATACCAACTCACACCAATTAGAATGGTGACAATTAAAAAGTCAAGAAACAACAGATGCTGGAGAGGATCTGGAGAAATTGAACGCTTTTACACTGCTGGTGGGAGTGTAAATTAGTTCAACCATTGTGGACAGTGTGGTGATTCCTCAAGGATCTAGAACTAGAAATATCATTTGACCCAGCAATCCTGTTACTGGGTATATACCCAAATGATTATAAATCATTCTACTATAAAGACATGCACACGTATGTTTATTGCAGCACTATTTCCTATAGCAAACACTTGGAAACAACCCAAATGCTCATGAATGATAGACTGGATAAAGAAAATGTGGCCCATATATGCCATGGAATACTATGCAGCCATGAAAAAGAATGAGTTCATGTCCTTTGCAGGGACATGGATGAAGCTGGAAACCATCATTCTCAGCAAACTAACACAGGAAGAGAAATCCAAACACCGCATGTTCTCACTCATAAGTGGGAGTTGAACAATGAGAACACATGGACACAGGGAGGGGATCATCACACACTGGGGCCTGTTGGGGCATCGGAGGCAAGGGGACAAGAGCATTAGGACAAACAGCTAATGCATGCGGGGCTTAAAACCTAGATGACGGGATAATACATGCAGCAAACCAACATGGCACACGTATACCTATGTAACAAACCTGCACGTTCTGCACATGTACCCCAGAACTTAAAGTAAAACAAAAATAAATAATAAAAATAAATAGATTAATAAAATAAATAAACAAAGATACCCAAAAATGTGGAAGCGACTTTGGAGAACTGGGTAACAGGCTGAGGTTGGAATGGTTTGGAGGGCTCAGAAGAGATAGGAAAATGTGGGATACTTTGGAACTTCCTGGAGAATTGAAGGGCTCAGAAAACTAGAAGATGTGGGAAAGTTTGGAACTTCCTAGAGACTTGTTGAATGCCTTTGACCAAAATGCTGATAGTGATATGAACAATAAAGTCCAGGATGAGGTAGTCTCAGATGGAGATGAGGAATTTGGAGGGAACTGGAATAAAGGTTACTCTTGCTATGCAAAGAGACTGGCAGCATTTTGCCCCTGTCCTAGAGATCTGTGGGACTTTGAACTTGAGAGAGATGATTTAGGGTATCTGGTGGAAGAAATTTCTAAGCAGCAAAGCATTCAAGCGGTGACAGAGCATAAAAGTTTGGAAAATTTGCAACCTGACAATGCTGTAAAAAAAGAAAAATCCATTTTCTGAGCAGACATTCAAGCCTACAGCAGAATTTGCAAAAGTAATAGGCAGTCGAATGTTAATCACCAAGACAATGGGAAAAATGTCTCCAGGGCATTCCAGAGACCTTTACTGCAGCCCCTTCTATCACAGACTTGGAGGCCTAAGATGAAAAAATGGTTTTGTAGGCTGGACCCAGGATCCCCCTGCTCTGTGCAGCCTCAGGACATGGTTCCCTGCATCCCAGTTGTTTCAGCTCTAGCTATGGCTAAAAGGGGCCAATGTAAAGCTTAGGCCATTGCTTCAGAGGGTGCAAGTCCCAGGCCTTGGTACCTTACAAGTGGTACTGGGCCTGCAGAAGCACAGAAGTCAAGAAGTGAGATTTGGGAACCTCCACCTAGATTTTACAGGATGTATGGAAATGCCTGGGTTTCCAGGCAGAATTTTGCTGCAGGGGTGGATCACTAATTGAGAACCTCTGCTAGGGCAGTGCAGAAGGGAAATGTGGGGTTGGAGCCCACACAAAGAGTCCCCACTGAGGCACTGCCTAGAGGAGCTGTGAGAAGACAGCCACCATCCTCCAGACCTCAGAATGGCATCTCCACTGACAGCTTGCACAGTGCACCTGGAAAAGCCACACACACTCAATGCCAGGCCAGGAAAGCAGCCTGGAGTGGGGCTGTACCCTGCAAAGCCACAGGAGCAGAGGTGCCCAAGGCCATAGGAGTCCACCTCTTGCATCAGCATTACCTGAATGTGAGACATGAAGTCAAAGGAGATCATTTCAGAGCTTGAAGATTTGACTGCCCCACTGCATTTCAGACTTGCATGGGGCCTGTTGCCCCTTTGTTTTGGCCCAAATTCTCCCATTTGGAATGGGTGTATTTACTCAATGCCTGTACCCACATTGTATCTAGGAAGTAAGTAACTTGCTGTTGATTTTACAGGATCATAGGTGGAAAGGACTTGCCTCATCTCAGACGAGATTTCAGACTTGGACTTTTAGGTTAAAGCTGGGATGAGCTAACATTTTGAGGGACTGCTGGAAAGGGCATGATTGTGTTTTGAAATGTGAGGACATGAGATTTGGGAGGGGCCAGGAGAGGAATGATATGGTTTGGCTTTGTGTCCCCACCCAAATTTCATCTTGAATTGTAACCCTATAAGCCCCACGTGTCATAGAAGGGACACAGTAGAGGTAACTGAATCATAGGGGTAGTTTCCCCCATGCTGTTCTCGTGATAGTAGGTTCTCACAAGATCTGATGGTTTTATAAGGGGCTTCCCCCTTCATTCGGCTCTCATTCTTCTTCCTGTCACCATGTGAAGAAGGATGTGTTCGCTTCCCCTTCTGCCATGTTAGTAAGTTTCCTGAGGCCCCCTGCCGCAGCCCTGCAGAACTGTGAGTCAATTAAACCTCTTTTCTTTATAAATTACCCAGTCTCAGGCAGTTCTTGATAGCAGCATGAGAATGGACTAATACACCTTATTATAACTACATAAGTGCAGTGTTTTTATTGCTTACTTTTCAAAAAAAAACACTCTATATTTCCTTTCTTTTAAAATGTTTCATTATTCCTGGAGTTGACAATTGCCTTGTTTCCTCACTTGGTTAGTTTTCATAACCCTCTAATTATTTCTTGGCAAAATCTTCAAATTAATTAATAAAACTCCTCTATATACATCTACTAGTTCATTTTTTTCTGGTTTTTTAGAACACCATTCTCCCACTCTAAGCCAGTTGCTCTTAAGTCTTGCTTCCAGTCTTCCCACAACTTCCCTTCACTTCTCTTCTATATTGCTTTCCTGTGTCTTGGTTCTCCTATCATCTTTCTTGGTTTACTCTCATGTTTTGATTAAACTTTTGCCAGGCCTTCCTGAAAAAAAATTCTCAGAAGCAAAATTTTTTGAGACCTTGTATATCTCAAAACATCCTAATTCTACCCTCATACTTGATACACAGTTTTGCTAGAAATAGAATTCAAAATCAAAAAAAAAGTTTTCCATTGAAACCTTAAACTTGCTGTTCTATTATGTTTTAATTTCACTGTTACGTTTAAAAATTTCATGCCATTCAGTTTTTCTATCTTTAGTACATTACTTTTTTCCTCTCAAATCTTCTAGAATCATCTTTCTTTGCTTCTCTGAAATGATATAATGATGTGCTTGATGTGAGCTACTTTTATTCACTTTTTCAATCTAATAACCCATATCCTTTAATGATATTCTTTGGTGATTTCTCTAGAAATCATAACATGAATATTAAGCATATCGAAGTTTAAGGCTAATCAATATTGTTACCGCAAAGATGAATATATCAATAAGATACTGAAGCTTAAATTTCGGGGACTCTCACTTGCGCAGTCTCCTTCCAAGCCTAGCAAAGCCCTATCTCTTCACCTTGTCACATATTTTTATAAAATTTGCAAAAATAAGACATTTTAATTGCAGTTGATTAAATTCCCTGTCTCTTTCTATTCTTGCTTACTTTCTCTCACATATTCCCCTAGTATGTTCAAGTGGCTGTGGGCATTTTGGGGATGTGGCTAAGGGAAACTAAGTTGAGATTACATTTAGTTTAAGCACAGGAGACACGTTTACATGATTTGCTTCAACAAGTAAGATTAGTAAGTGGTAGAGCTAGGATTCCAAGGCACTTTACCCGATCTTAACATTTCACTAAATTGTTTCAGATGTCAACAGGCCTTTTATTCCCAATGTGAGGGTACGATAGTCTATTCTCATCTAGTTGACACTATTATTTGACATTTTTGCCAATTTCCCACTTTTCTACCTGCTTCTATCATATTTTTTCTATAATATTCCTGCCCTAACCTGTACATTACACTCTATTCAAACTAAATTTTGTGCCATTGTCAAACTATGCCTTTGTTATGCCTTTTCCTCAGTCTAAAATGACCTTGTCCAATCACATTATTCTTATTCTTTACTTATTAATTCAGAGATTTTCATTAATTTATTTCTGATTTGGCATTAAGTACTGACATCAGTGAAGAAAATAGAGAACTCCCATGTTCACTAAATAAGACATCAACAATAAATTGGTGATGTCAATTCAAACACTAGTTAAAATTAGTCAGTTTATCTAAAAAAAAATCTTCAAATACGAAAAAATCCTATGGCACATTATTAAAGAAATTGATAGAGGTTTTCCAAAATTTGACAATAATTGAAAAATACATATTTTACCAATAAGTTATGATGTTAACAAAAACTTTTTAAAATTTAAATAAAAACCAAATTTCAATCAACTATGCTAGAGAAAAGATTGAAGTATTTTTTCTATTCTATGAAAATTATATTATAAAATCTTCAAATCTAGAGCCAGAGTACAAAGCCACAAATTTAGAGAAAAGAGTATTAAAATAATAAAAATATATTATTTTTCTTTCTTTTGTGAAATTTGTAGGTGTTAGCTTTCTTATATCTGTAATTTGCTATAATTTATTTTCTTGTTTTAAATGAATATTTACATTAGTATCTTTTATGGACTATATTGCATATCCCCAAAATTCATACATTGAAGCCCTAACTCCCAATGTGACTATATTTTGAGATAAAGCCTATAAGGAGGTAAAGTTAAATAAATAAGTGTATAATGGTGAGGCCCTAATCCATTAGGACTAGCGTCACTGTAAAAAGAGAAACATTAGAAATCTCTCTCCCCTCCTCTTCCTCTCCCTCCTCCTTACTCATCCCCACCCACCATTATGTGTGCACAGAGGAAAGGCCACATAAGTATGCAGCAAGGAAACAGCTGTCTGCAACCCAAGAAGAGAGGCTTCACCAGAAACCAGCCCTATTGGCACCTTGATCTTGGACATCTAGTCTCTAGAACTGTGAGAAAATAAAGTTCTACTGTTTAAGCTACTCAGTCTGTAGTACTTTGTATGGCCGCCCAAGCAAACACACACAATATCTAATTTTTTTCATAATATTGTTATTTTTCTTAAATAGGGTCTAAATGTTTTTGCTTTACACCTTAAAAACCCCACATCCAACTTCGCTTTACCTTTCTCCTATATGATATAGTTTTTAACTCCACTTATTCTCCATCTGATTTACATGTTATCATTGTCCTGTATTTTCATTCTTTTTCTTAACCCCATAGCATTTTGTTATAAAACAAAATGCCAATATTCATTTAGAATATTCAATATTCATTTATTCATTTAGAATCACCCATATACTTACTACTTCCTTTGCTCTTTATTTCTTCTTGTGCCTCAGAACATTTCTGTTTTGTCTGAAGTACACTCTCTTTAGAAGTTCCTCTGGTGGTGACATGCTATGGTATGAATTTCTTTCTGCTGAGTACGCTTGTAAGATGATGGGCTTCTTGAATCTGTGGGTAGGTGTCTCTCATCAGTTCTGAAGTTTTTTGAGTGATTAACTTTTCAAATATTGCTTCCACTCCATTCTTTCTCTTCTCTCCTTTGGGGACTCTGTTCAGATGTATATTAGATGTTCTCACCCTATCTCTCATGTCTCTTAATATCTCTTTCATATTTTCTATCTCTTTGTCTCTCTAAACTACAATCTAGATAATTTCTTCTGACCTAGCAGTAACTCATTCATTGCCTATTTAATTCTGTCTAATCTGCGAAGTTGTTCCTTTCAATTCCTGAATTCTCTATTTCAATAAGTTCTAGCTTATTTCTTTTTCAAATACAAACTCATTTTTAATAGTTTTCTGTTCCATATTTTCAAGTTCATCATTTAGTTCTTTAAACATAATAGTATACTTGTTTTATACTTTGCATCTGGTAATTTCCAAAAGTTCAAGTCTCACTGATTTTTTTTCCTATTTCCTCTAGTTCTTATTCATGATATCTTAGTTGTTTTGGTGCTATAAACTACTGTCAAACTTTTGTTTTCCACTGAAAACTTTTGTAAAAATTATTTGAGGCCTAAGAGAAGGTGAATTCTTCCAGGAAAGATTTATTCTTATTTCTGCCAGACACGTAGGGATACTATCAGTCTAGAATCACTCTAAACTATATTCATGGCTTGTCTTTTGTTAGAGTTTTTGTTTCTTTGTTTTGCAGGGCGAGTTATTTTGTTTGTTTTTTGGACTAGCCAACAGTTGTAAATTTTGGTTGCAAAAATGTACACCTTCTCAAGGACATTTTCCTCTCCTCTACTCAGCATCAACACACTATTACTTGCAAACTCTTTGAAGTCAGGAGTCAGGTAGGTAACTTTACTCTTACCCTGAGAAGGGTACCTTTTGGAGTCCCAGTTTTACGGATTATAATTTACTAAGAGAGAGAGGTTCCTCACCAAGGTTGTGAGGACCCTGAGTTTTGTCTTCCATGCCCTGAAAAGTCATCAAACTTGAAATTGTTTATAAGGTTCAGTAAAACCCTCAGAGTATAATTGCCTTCAGAGTCCTACTTAACTATGCTGCTTTCCCACTGTCATACATATTTTGGCCTGTTTTATCAGATATGTTATGTTTTAGGAAGATTTTTAAAGATATTTTATCCAATATTTTTAGATGTTTTCAGGGGAAGAGTTGAGTAATTCAGCCTCTCAGTGGAAGGGTTGATTTAAATAACCTAGGTTTTCCATCTGCTTTCCATCTTCTAAACATTTATTGATATTTCTAATCTGCTATTCTACTCTGCACTCTCTGTCCTTATGTGCTTATATTGTTTTTACTCTTTTACCGTGATTTCAGAAGGAACAGAAATAAAAGCATGATTTCAGAAGGAGCAGAAATAAAAGAATATGTTCGGTCTTCTCAAGTACTACTATATACAACCTGATTTCTTTTCTTCCAACTTTTAAGTTTCAAGAGGTATGTGTGCAGGTTTTTTACATGGATAAATTGTGTATCACTGGGGTTAGGTAAACAAATAATTTCCTCACCCAGGTGGTGAGCCTAGTACCCAATACATAGTTTTTATATCCTCACCCTCTTCCCACCCTGCATCCTTAAGTAAGCCTTGGTGTCTATTGTTCCCCTCTTTGTATTTATGTGTACTCAATGTTTAGCTCCCTCTTGTAAGTGAGAACATTGTGGTATTTGGTTTTCTGTTCCTGCATTAATTCACTTAGGAGAATGGCCTCTATCTGCATCCGTGTTGCCGCAAAGGACATGATTTCATTCTTTTTTATGGCTGTGTAGTATTCCATGGTATATATGTACCACATTTTCTTTATCCAATTCACAATTGATTGACATCTAGGTTGATTCCATGTCCTTGCTATTGTGAAAAGTGCTGCAATGAACATCTGCATGCATGTGTCTTTATGGTGTAACAATTATATTCCTTTGCATACATACCCAGTAATGGGATTGCTGTGTTGAATGGTAATTCTATTTTAAGCTCTTTAAGAAATCTCTAAACTGCTTTCCACAATGGCTGAACTAATTTACAATCCCACCAACAGTTTGTATAACAGTCCCCTTTTCTCTGCAACCTCACGTACATCCGCTATTTTTTGACTTTTTAGTAACAGTCATTCTGATTGATGTGCAAGGGTATCTCATTGTGGTTTTGATTTGCATTCTCTAATTATTAGCGAAATAGAGCTTTTCATATGCTTGTTGTCTGCAGGTATGTCTTCTGAGAAATGTCTGTTCACGTCCTTTGTCCATTTTTTAATGGGGTTGTTTGTTCTTTGCTTGATTTGTTTAAGTTCCTTATAGATTCTAGATTTTGACTTCTGCTGGATGCAGTTTGCAAATATTTTCTCCCATTCTGTAGGTTATTTGTTTACTCTGCTGATAGTTTCTTTTGCTATGCAGAAACTCTTTAGTTTAATTAAGTCACACCTGTCAACTTTTTTTTGTTGCAATTGCTTTTGTTTTTTGTTTGTTTATTTTTGCTGTTGTTGTTGTTTGAGATGGAGTCTCGCTCTGTCACCCAGGTTGGAGTACAGTGGTGCAATCTTGGTTCACTGCAATCTCCGCCTTCCTGGGTTCAAGTGATTCTCCTGCCTCAGCCTCCTGAGTAGCTAGAATTACAGGTACATGCCACCACGCCCAGCTAACTGTTCTGTATGTTTACTAGAGATGGGGTTTCACCATGTTGGCCAGGCTGATCTTGAACTCCTGATCTCAAGTGATCTACCCGCCTTAGCCTCCCAAAGTGCTGTGATTACAGGCGTGAGCCACCGCACCCAGCCTGCAATTATTTTTGTAGTCTTTGTCATGAGATCTTTGCCAAGGCCTATGTCCAGAATGGTATTTCCTAGATTTTCTTCTAGAGTTTTTATAATTTTACATTTTATGTTTAAGTCTTTAATCCATCTTGAGTTGAGTTTTGTATATGGTAAAAGGAAGGAGTCCAGTTTCAATCTTCTAAACATGGCTAGCCTGTTATACCAGTACCATTTATTGAATAGACAGTCCTTTCCCTGTTGCTTGTTATTGTCGACTCTGTGGAAGATTAGATGGTTGTAGATATGAGGCTTTATTTCTGAGCTTTCTAACCTGTTCTATTGGTCTACGTGTCTGTTTTTATACCACTATCATGCTGTTTTGGTTACTGTAGCCATGTAGTATAGTTTGAAGTCAGGTAGTGTGATGCCTCCAGCTTTTTTCTTCTTGCTTAGGATTGCTTTGGCTATTTGGGGTATTTTGGTTTCATATGAATTTTAGAATCTTTTTTTCATTCTGTATAAAATGATAATTTGATAGGAACAGCACTGAATCTATACATTGCTTTGGACAGCATGGCCATTTTAACAATAGTGATTCTTCCTGTCCATGAGCATCAAATGTTTTACCATTTGTTTGTGTCACCACTGACTTCTTTTAACAGTGTTTTGTAATTCTCATTGTACAGATCTTTCAACTCCCTGGTTGGCTATATTCCTTGCTATTTTATTCGTTTTTGTGGCTTTTGTAAATGGGATTGCATTCTTGATTTGGCTCTCAGCTTGGACATGGCTGTTGTATAAAAATGCTACTGTTTTGTACATTGATCTTGTATACCAATTTTACTGAAGTTTTTTTATCAGTTCTAGAAGCCTTTGGGTAGAGACCACGGGGGTGTTCCAGGTATAGAATATTGTTTGCAACCAGGGATAGTTTTACTTCATCTCTTCCTATTCGAATGCCTTTTATTTCTTTCACTTACCCAATTGTTCTGGCTAGTAATTCTAGCACTATGTGGAGCAGGAGTGGTGAGAATGGGCATCCTTGTCTTGTTCCAGTTCTCAAAAGGAATGCTTCCAGCTTTTTCCCATTCTCAGTATGATGTTGACTGTGGGTTTGTCATAGACGGCTCCGTTATTTTAGGTATATTCCCATGCATCCTTTGATGCCTAGTTTGTTGAGGGTTTGTAACATAAAGGGATGTTGAATTTTATCAAAAGCCTTTTCTGTGTCTATTGAGATGATCATGTGGTTTTTATTTTTAGTTGTATTTATGAATCACATTTACTGATTTATGTATGTTGAATAAACCTTGCATCCTAGGAATAACGCCTACTTGATCATGTTAGATCAGCCTTTTGATGTGCTGCTGGATTTCATTTGATAGTATTTTGTTGAGGATTTTTGTGTCTATGTTCATGAAGGATATTGGCCTGGAGTTTTCTTTTTTTCTTGTGTCACTGCCAGGTTTTGTCATCAAAATGATGCTGACCTCAGAGAATAAATTAGGGAAGATTCCTGCCTCAATTTTTTGGAATAGTTTCAGTAGAATTGATACCAGCTCTTTTTTATACATCTGATAGTATTCAGCTATGAATCCATCTGGTCTAAGGTTTTTTTCTGGTTGGTAGGTTTTTTGTTACTGATTTAATTTCAGAACTCGTATAACATAATTTTGTACATAGTTACTATAGAAAATTTGGAAATCCAGAAAAGTATTTTTTTTTTTTTTTTTTTTTTTTTTTTTTTTTGAGGCGGAGTCTCGCTCTGTCGCCCAGTCTGGAGTGCAGTGGCGCAATCTCGGCTCACTGCAAGCTCTGTCTCCCGGGTTCACGCCATTCTCCTGCCTCAGCCTCTCCGAGTAGCTGGGACTACAGGCGCCCGCCACCACGCCCGGCTAATTTTTTTGTATTTTTAGTAGAGACGGGGTTTCACCGTCAGAAAAGTATTTTTTAAATGAAAACAATCATTCATAATTCCTCCACCCAGAAGCAGACACACTTAACATTTTGCATATTTTCTTCCAGATATTTTTCTATATAATAATCTCTTTGTAACCTTAAAAATGTGCTGACAGAAAATTCTATAAACTGTGTTTTGCCTACATTCTACGTTATAATTGCTTTCTTATGTCATTAAAAGTTCTTTGTAAACACTCTAGTGGCTACATAATGTTCCATACTAAGAACCTACAATAATTTATTTACCAATTCCTCTATTGTTAGACAATTGAATTATATCTCATTTTATGCTGTTTTTAAATAACTTACCTCAATTTCCTACTTCAAGAACAAACTATATAGATGAAGACTGAATATAAAGATAGCTATCACTGGATCTCATAGGTAGTCCAGATGCTATGTATCCCTTGGAATCATCATGAGATCTCCATTAATACAGGCTGTAAGATCTAAATTTTGTACCTCTAGCTTCAGAACTATGTAATACAGAACTGTTAAGGGTCTGTATCATATAGAACCCGATCCATGAATTATTTGCATCACAAAAAAGAGATCTCATACACAATAGAGATCTCATACACACAATCATTTTGTGTCTTACTAACAATCAAAGTAAAGGTAAAATATTAGAAGGGACCATGTTCTAGAGGTTTACAGGAAAATGGGAATAGAGACACTGTTTAACTGATATCACATGTGAGTCTAGGACAGCAAGAACTCCAGGGAAGATAACAATCTTACCCCCCGAAATAAATCCGAAACTAAATGGAACCCTAGTCATTAATGCAATTTGGGACTACTATTTAGCAAATACATCGTTTTTTAACATCTCAAGTTAATTACCTATAAAAGGATTTTTCAAAAAGGAAGATGGAAATAAACTTTTCTTTAAAAAATGAACATTTTTACCTTAATGAACAAATCTACTGTAAAACAGCAAACACGTTGGCCAACTTGCAAAACATTCATTAGTTTTTTTAGCATTTACACTTTTACCCAGTAATTCCACTTCTGGGAATTTACCCAATGGATATACTTTTTACATGCAAGTGATTTATGCATAAGATTACTCATTGCAGCATTTTTTCAATGGTTAAATATAAGAAACAACCTAAATTAACATAAATAGGGAGCTTGTTAAATAAATTATGGTACATTCATAATTTGCAATATTATGCAGATAATAAAAATGAATATGGGAAATTTTTCTATACTAATATGAACAGATCTCCAAGATATACTATGAGGCACAAAAAACAAAGACAGTTTTTATTTTGTGTTACCATCTGTGTTAAAGAAAAAAGAAAAAAAAGGACATACGCTTTTAAAAACTTCTCTGAAGGAATCATCAAATAACTAACAATAGTAGTTTTCTTTCTGGGCAGATGAATACAGTATACATCTATATACTTTCTGATATTTCAAAAGAATAAATATTTTTTAAAGTATTAAAAATTTCTAAAGTCAGTAAAAGATTTATATAGTTGACATAAGGTCTCAGTGGCATCCATTTAACACAAGGAGTTAAGAAAAACTTACACTGACTGAAATTCGCTTGTCCATGCTCCAGAAGAATGTAGAGTTGAAGAATAAGTTGTGGGCAGCCTTCCAGGTACGTCTCAAATAGTCTGAGCATGCTCAAATCAGTCACTCTATCTATAACTTCTTTATGTAGATCAATTTGTTCTTCCGTGAAGTTACTAGTATTGCTGTCATATTTAAAAGCTGCGTGGTAACCCCTTTTCAAGGCAAACCAATACCTATAAAGTAAACACAAACATTTCTCTTTAGTTTTATATTCTTTATAACATGTCTGTTAATACACATAATAATTTGGAAAAAGGAATATGTGTTTTAAGTACACAATTTTTCCACAAACTCTCTCTACTACAGATTTCTTGGGAACATCTCATAGTGGCTTTATTGAGATTCAGACCCTGTAAACCTTTATTATATGTTTGATGTGCCAGTTGTGTGCTAGTTCTATTAAGTATACATAATCTCATTTCATCTTTACAATAATTACATGAGAAAAGTAGACATTATTCCATTTGACAGATGGAAAAACTAAAGCTGAGAAAGATAGAGTGATGTGCTGAAAGTTAACACAGATAGTAAGGGGTAGACACGGGGTCCAAACCCAGATCTTATTATTTCCAGTCTTAACCACTACTCTCTGAAAGATAAACTGCAATTTTCCATTCATGCAATTTATCTGAACTACAACACAGATAATTTCCCTTATGAGAATATCAAAGTTGAAGATGAGATTGAATCTTCCTTAAATGTAATCTAGAAAACAATTACTCAATACCTACAAGGTGCTAGGCTCTTCGACCATTACCATCCCAGAAAATATATAAAACTTCAAAGACTCTTGAAATATCCCTGCTCAGGCTCTTCTTTTGAAAGAATTTTAAAGTGAACACAAGTTATCATCCCGTAGATAAAATCGATAACAAAAAAAATTGAAACATTTATTTAGAAGAAATCTGAGGCTAGCAGTAAGGCAACCAGAATTCTACCCCCAAAGCTTATCAAAAGTCTTTATCTATGTCTCGGTTTCCTTACATATAAAATAAAGGCAGTGATATATGCCCTGTTTCAACCTGTTCCTTCTGCCAACGTTTCCCATTTCGGTAAATGGCAATAACATTCACCATATTGCTCAGACCAAAAATGTGGGAATAATTCCAACTCCTCTTTTTTCATGCACTATAAAAATTCCTCAGCGAGTTCGCTTGGCTCTTGGTTCTAACTTCAAATATATCCAGAATCTAAACACTTCTTACCACTTCCACTACTACCACCCTTGTTTAAGCAGCCAACTCTCTGGCCTGGATTCTTTCAACAGCCTCATAATTGGTCTCTCTGATTCTACTCTTGCTCCCCATATAAGCCATTCCCTACACAGCATTCAGATTAAACTTTTTAAACATAATTCAGATGTCACTCCTCATTGGGGTAGAAAATGTTCCAATGATTTCCATCAAACTTAGAATGAAATCCAAAGTCCTTACCATATGTTACAAGGCCCTCCATGATCTACCTCCCACACATGCTACCACCACAACTACCTTTCCATCTCATTTCTCTCCCACTTCCAGTATGGCCTCCTTGCTGTTTTTCTCAACTTAAGGGCCTGTGTCTTTGTTAATTCCTCTGTCTGGAACTCTCCTAAACTCCATATATTTTCAGTTTGCTCCTTAACTTCATTCAGGTCTCTACTCAAATATTACTTACTTATAGTTGCCTTCCAGATCATACCACCTAAAGTAGTACCCTCTACCACATTCTATCTCTTTACCCCATATTATTTTTCTTCGAAGTACTTATCACCACCTAGCACATTATTTATTTTGCTTTATTATCTTTACCTTCTCACAAGAGTGTAATCTACATGAAAGGACAGACTTTGTTTTGTTCATTGCTATAACCTAAACAACTAGAACAGTATCGGCACATAATAGGTGCTCAAGAAATATTTACTGAAGTAATAAATGAAAGCTCATGACATTTTTTTCCATAAAGATAAATAGATGGTAGATATGAAAGGACTTTGGAAAGCTGAAAGTAAAACACAAATATAAAGTATTCCCATTGTAAATAAGATAAATATATGGATATGCAAAGATTCTTTGTCTGGCAAAAAGGAGCATATTTTTACCATCACAGTTCTGGAATAACATTCCATGATGAAGGCATGGTCTCTACCCACAATGACCTCACAACCCAATGGGAGGGCCAAGCCTATAAACTACTAGCTGCAGTATAAGGAAGAAAAAAAATAGTCATTCATTAGAAAGGCAAATGCTGAGCTGTTAAGTACAGAAGAAAAAAAAATGATTAATACCGCCCAGGATTTACTAGCAAGATTTCTAAGAAAAGTTGTGTTTTAGCCTTTTCTGAGTATCTGACATAGTAGAGAGTATGTGATTCCTGTTCTTGAAGTGGTTTATAATCCAATAGGGTAGATACTATTGAAAAACTTGAGAAATTCACAAGTATAAACATACCCAGAGCATAATTATTACACGCAGCAGAAATTGAGAGAGGTAGCAGAGCAAAGTAGTTAAGAATGCAGACTCTAATAATGCCAGAATGCTGTGGTTCAAATTCTTGCTCCACTACTTCCTGGTTTAATCTCTCTGTGCTTCGGTTTCCTCATCCGGAAAATAGGGCCAATCATCATACCTCCCTCACTGGGTTGATGTGAGAATTAAATGAGTTAATATATGTAAAATGCTTAACCTGACACATGTTAAGTGTCCGTTAAAAACAAAACAGATAGTGCTGCCTATAAATGTACACATTTTAATTTCCAGTGTTTTAGGTAGAAATATTTTCTAATTCTGAAACAATCAATGGCAAATATATACAAAGTTCTGCTTATCCGAGGGTAATTTCATGGAAAAAGGAATAGGAATATAATTTTTAATCAATAGGACACAGTTTCACTTTTTTATTTATTTATTTATTTTTATTTTTATTTTTTTTTTTTTGAGATGGAGTCTCCCTTTGTCGCCCAGGCTGGAGTGCAGTGGCACAATCTCTGCTCACTGCAAGCTCCACCTTCCGGGTTCACACCATTCTCCTGCCTCAGCCTCCCAAGTAGCTGGGACTACAGGTGCCCGCCACCATGCCCAGCTAATTTTTTGTATTTTTAGTAGAGGTGGGGTTTCACTGTGTTAGCCAGGATGGTCTCGAACTCCTGACCTCGTGATCCACCCACCTCGGCCTCCCAAAGTGCTGGGATTACAGGCGTGAGCCACCATGCCCAGCCTGTTGCACTTTTATGAAACAAATGATGAATAGGCCAAAAAAAGGAAAAACAGAGAGGGCTTTCTTAACATAGTGTATTCCCATATTTTTATCCCTATATCTTCTTTTATTTGAAATAAAAAGCCACCAGCTTCCAGTAATGATGAATTACATCATATCAGGCTGACTCCTCTACTGATTACAAATACAAATTCCAGACAAAATATAAAAGAAAACAAGGCAGAAAAGACCAACAAAAGTAGGATTGGTGAACATGAAGATAGGTGCAATAGATTAAATGTCTGTGTTACCTCAAAATTCATATGTTGAAACCTAATCCCCAATGTGATGGTATTTGAGGTGGAGAACCTTTGCAAGATGATAAAATGAATGGCATTAGTGCACTTATAAAAAAGGCCCTAGAGAGTTGTCCTGCCCATCCACCATGTGAGAACACCACAAGAAGGCACCATCTATGACACCAAATCTTCCAGCACCTTGCTCTTGGATTTCCCAGCCACCAGAACTGAGAAATAAATTTTTGTTGTTTAAAACCTGTATTTTGTTTTATAGCCACCTCACTAGACTAACACTCAAGAGACTTAAGACCTCGCTAGACTAAGACTAAGGGTCAAGAGAAATCACCCAAACTAAAGCACAAAGGGGAAAAATTTCAGAGAAAAAACAATGAACAAAACAACAATAACAGGTAAAATTGAAGTCCTAGAAGAAAAGAGAGAGGGGCAAAAAAAAAAAAACTTGGCAAAATATTAACCCAAAACATTTGTTACGTTTGATCAAAACCAGTAACATACAGACTCAAAAAGCTCAATGAATCCATGCAAAATAAATACCCAAACACCATACATAGGCACATCTTACTCAAATTGCTGAAAATCAAATGTAAAAAGAAAGCCTGAAAAATAGACAGAGAAAAAAGACATATTCTTCATAGGGAAACAATGAGAATGTTGGCTGACTTCTCACCAGAAACAACAAAAGCCAGAAAACAACCATATCAATAATTACACTAAATGTAAATGGATTAAACAGTCCAATTAAAAGAGATTATCAAACAGGATTTTTAAAAAGCAAGATACAAATTCATGTGTTTTGGAAGAGACTCTCTTTAAACATAAAGACTCAGATAGTTTGAAAGGAAATCACCAAATAAAAAACTTCATATGGCTATATTACTATCCCAGACAAAATAGACTTCAAATCAAGGAATACTACCAGAGATAAAGAGGATCAACATGTCATAATAATATAAGAATAAATTCATCATGAATACATAATATTTTAAAATCTGTATGCACCTAATGGATCTTTAAGGTACACAAAGCAAAAATTATCAAAGTAAAGTGAGAAAAAGATAAATCCGCATTCTCAGTTGAGGATTTTATCACCCCTCAGTAATTGAAAGGAAAAGGAGACCTTAAAAATATCAGTAAGGATATTGATAATTTAACATTATCTGCCTAATCGACCTAATTGACATTTATAGAACATTACATTCAATAACTGAAAATTAGAAATTCTTTTCAAATGCACATGGAATATTTACCAAGTTAGACTACATGCTGGGCTATAAAAACAAGTCTTAATAAATGTAAAAAGACTGTAATCCTATGAAGTATGTTATTATAATAAAATAAGTGAGAAATCAATAACCAACATATTTTTTAAATCCCCAAAGATTTGGAGACTGAGGTAAAATTTATCCTAAAGTTTTATAAATATTGAACCCTAATAAGTTTGAACATGACTACATGACCTCTCTCTAAGGAGTTTTAAATTGAAAAATAGGTAAGAAGGAGAGTTCAACTATTTAATGCCCATTTAACTCCATACAAAGGCCTAAGAATCTATGGAAGGAGGGAGATTCAACTCCCATTATATTCATTTTTATATAAACTTTTTATATGTACTAAAAAGAGCAAAAGCCATTTCCACATTTTAAATAATTAAAATGCCTTTCATATATCCATCAAAAGAAAACTCTCCTTTGGCAGAGAGAGGTTTTTATCACAAATCACACATCAAATAGAAATGCAAAACTATCATTTAATTTATATTCTGGAAAATGAAACATACTACTCCACAGACCCCTGAACAGTAATGGCATACATAGTAGCAAGAGGCATACATACCTAATAAGTAATTCATATTGATATTCCTTGTCTTTCATCTACCAACACAAATTCAATTTTTCTATTCCTTAGGGAAACAAATCCACAATTCAACAAATCTCAGGTTTTGCAATACTTAGCCTGGACAAACCTTTGGATAACTTGGCCCATTTTTATGAACTGTTCTAATTTTTACTCATTTCTCACTATCTATCTCAGTATTCTGCCACTTCCTGAACTAAAAATATACAAAGAGAAAGGAAAAGGGTGGGGATGTGAAGTGGCCAAGATGGCTGACTAGAAGCAGTTAGTGTGTCTGGCTCTAGGAGAGAAACAGAAGGGGCAAGTAAATACAACATCTTCGAATGAAACATCCAGGCACTCACATTGGAATTAATCCAGGAAACAACCTGACCTACAGAGAACAAAGAAAAACAAAGCAGGACAACGGCCACCTGGGAACAACACAGAGCCAGTGGATTCTCCCCAACCTAGTGAAGTGGTGAGTCAAAGAGCAACCCAGGGAAATCACGCTTCTCCCACAGATCTTTGCAACCCTCAGGTCAGATCTTGTGAACCCACTCCACCAGGGCCTTCGGTCTTCAGTCTGACAGACAGAGCTATGGAGAGTCTCAGCAGAGCAGCCACTCAGGCATGCATGGAGACCCTGGAGGCTTAGATACTAGGGCTTTCCAGCAAAAGTAGCTGCAGCTACAGCAAAGGATGTTAGACTCCTGTACATACCCCTAGAAAAGAGGCTGAATCTACGGGGCTGAACAGCAACAGCCCACAGGCCCCATTTCCACAGCACCTCACAAGTTAAGACCCACTTACTTGGAATTCTAGCCAGCTACCAATAGCAGCATTGCACCTCCCTAAGAAGGCACTCCTGGGAGGAGGGGTGGGCTGCCATCTTTGCTATTCAGGCACCTTAGCCATTCTAGCCTTCAGGCTTTGGAGAGTCTTGAGTCCACCCAAGGCAGAAGGGATTCCCACAGCACAGCACAGCCGCTCTATCAAAACATGGCCAGACTGCTGCTTTAAGCAGGTACCTGATCCCATTCTTTTTCACTGGGCAGGACCTCCCAACCAGGGCCTCCAGCCACCCCCAACAAAGCTTTCCAGCTGACACAGATCTGAATTCCCCCTAGACAGAGGGGCAGGCCACCATCTTTGTTGTTTGGGCAACTTAGCCATTCCAGTCTTTGGGCTTCAGAGTGTCTGAGGCAACCAGGGGCTGAAGTGGACACAGCACAGCTGCTCTACTAAAATGTGGCCAGACTGTTTTAAGTGGGTGCCAATCCTGTTCCTGCTCACTGGATGAGACCTCGCAAACACGGTCTCCAGCCACTTCCCACAGGTGCCTTTAAGCTGGCAACAGCTTTGCTGTTTCACAGCCTTCACTGGTAACACCTCCAGGTTCTGGAAAATCTGAGGTGACTAGGACTGGACCGGGCCCCAAGCATACCACAGCAGCCCTACAGAAAAGTGCCCAGACTGTTACATGGGTACCCATTCCCATATCTCCTCACTGGGCAGGTCCTCCAGCCCTGGGCCTCCAACCACCCCCTGCCAGAGCTACCGAGCCAGTACCAACTCAGTAACTCCATAGACAGAGCCTCTGGGGGCAACTGAAAGCCTCTTTGCCACTGCCTCTGCAGTGGGACATGCCTTGCCACCTTCAGACTAACAAAGGAGCAAAGATTCCAAGTGTCTTATCCACACCTCCAGTGAGCTGCTGTCAACCTAAGGAGAAGAGGCCAACCAATTTCCCACAAGTCCCCCATACCCTACATAGCTTGTCACCAGACAGAAAACCCCTGGCTTGGACCCACACCACAAACCCTCCATCTTGGACTGACTGCACTGAGCAGTTGCTGACCTGCATCTCTCTAGGGTGGATCCCCCAGGAGTCAAGCAAATGACCCTTGGCCACAACCACTACTATGATCTTTTCCTCTGCTGCCTCTAACCTGGAGAAGGCAAATAAACACTAAGACTGTCCCAGAGCTGCAGTGGGCAGCCCAGGAGTGACAAGTTGTGACCTACAGCCAGCACTCAAGGGAGAGAGGAAGGAACCTACATTTTCGGAGCACTGACAGGGAACACAGCTGCAACTGTGAGGAAACATAGGGAAGCCACACAACCAAGCAAAAGTCTACCAACTGACTGATAAGCCTAAATGTCATCTGCTGGATCATACCCCCAAAGCTTCAACACCAAAAATATCTCACTAATATACCCCCACTGAAACCAGAGACAAGAAGTCAGCTTCAAATAAAGACCCTACACAAAGCCTCAACCAAGTGAAAACATCCAGAAAAGAAGTCGATTGACTATACTCAATCTGCACTGCAGTTAAAGAAATACCCACATGCAGAGATGAGAAAGAGCCAATACAAGAACTCTAGTAACTCAAATCCTGAGTGTCATCAAAAAGCTAATCTACCATGATCAAGTAGGTTTCACCCCTGGGATGCAAGGTTGATTCAACATATGAAAACCAATAAATGTGAATCATCACATAAACAGAACTAAAGACAAAAACCACACAATCATCTCAACAGATGTGGAAATGGCTTTTGATAAAACTGAACATTCTTTCATGTTAAAAACTCTCAATAACCTAGGTATTGAAGAAACATACCTCAAAATAATAAGAGCCATGGCCAGGCGTGGTGGCTCACGCTCGTAATCCAAGCACTTTGGGAGGCTATGGCAGGCAGATCACCCGAGGTCGGAAGTTTGAGACCACCCTGGCCAACATGGTGAAACCCAGTCTCTACTGAAAATACAAAAAATTAGCCAGATGTGGTGGTGGGCACCTGTATCCAAGCTACTCGGGAGGCTGAAGCAGGAGAATTGCTAGAACCTGGGAGGTGGAGGTTGCAGTAAGCCAAGATCGCACCATTGCACTCCAGCCTGGGCAACAAGAGCAAAACTCTGTCTCAAAAAATAAGAATAATAATAAGAGCCATCTATGAGAAATGCACAGCCAACATCATACCAAATGGGCAAAAGCTGGAAGCATTCCCCTTGAAAACTGGTACAAGACAAGGATGCCCTCTCTCTCCACTTCTATTCAACATAGTATTGGAAGTCCTAGCCAGAGCCATGAGTCAGGAGAAAAAAAAATAAAGGGCATCCAAATAGTAAGAGAGGGAGTCAAACTATCTCTGTTTGCAGATGACATGATTCTATATCTAGAAAACCCCAGTGTCTTGGCCCAAAAGCTCCTTCAGCTGATAAACAACTTCAGCAAAGTTGCAGGATATAAAATCAATGTACAAAACTCACTAGCATTCCTGTGCACCAACAACAACCAAACTGAGAGCCAAATAAGAAAGGCAATCCCATTCACAGTTGCCACCAAAAAAATAAAAAATAAAACACCTAGGAATACAGCTAACCAGGGATGTAAAAAAATCTCTACAGTGAGAATGACAAAACACTGCTCAAAGAAATCAAAGAAGACACAAGCAAATGAAAAAACATCCCGTCATCATAAATAGGAAGAATCAATATCATTAAAATGGCTATAATGCCCAATGCTATACCTGTTAAACTACCAATGACATTCCTCACAAAACTAGAAAAAATTATTTAAAATTTATATGGAACCAAAAAAGAGCCCAAATAGTCAAGGCAATCCTAAGCAAAAAGAACAAAGCTGGAGGCATCATGTTATTCGACTCCAAACTATACTACAGGGCTATAGTGACCAAAGCAATATGGTACTAGTACAAAAACAGACACACAGACCAATGGAACAGAATAACCATTTTTTGAGCCCAAAAAATGGCCGCATATCTTTGACTATCTGATCGTTGACAAAGCTGACAAAAACAAGCAAATGGGAAAAAAAAAATCCCTATTCAATAAATAGTGCTAGAATAACTGACTAGCCATATACAGAAGATTGAAGTTGGACCTCTTCCTTACACCATATACAAAAATCAACTGAATACAGATTAAAGACTTAAATGTAAAACCCAAAGCTGTAAAATACTCTGAAAGACAACCTAGGCAATACCATCCTGGATCTAGGAACAGGCAAAGATTTCATGATGAAGACACCAAAAGCAATTGCAACAAAAGCAAAAATTGACAAATGGGATCTAACTAAATTTAAAAGCTTCTGTACAGCAAAAGAAACTATCAACAGAGTAAACAAACAACCTACAAAATGGGAGAAAGAATTTGCAAACTGTGCATGTGACAAAGGTCTAATATCCAGTATCTATAAGGAACTTAAACAACTTTACAAGAGAAAAACAAGCAACCACATTAAAAAGTGGGCAAAGGACATGAACAGACCCTTCTCAAAAGAAGACATACATGTGGCAAACAAGCTTATGGCAAAAGCTCAATACCACTGATCATTAGAGAAATGCAAATGAAAACCACAATGAAATACCATCTCATGCCAGTCAGAATGGCTATTACTAAAAAGTCAAAAAATAACAGATGCTGGCGAGGTTGTGGAGAAAAAGGAACCCTCATACACTGTTGGTGGGAGTGTAAATTAGTTCAACCATTGAGGAACTGTATGACAATTCCTCAAAGAGTTAAAAGAACTACTATTGGATCCAGCAATTCCATTACTAGGTATATACCCAGAGCATTCTGCCATAAAGACACATACACACAAGTGTTCATTGCAGCACTGTTAACAATAGCAAAGACACAGGATCACCTAAATACCAATCAATGACAGACTGGATAAAGAAAATGTGGTATATATACACCATGGAATATTATGCAGCCATAAGAAAAACAAGATCATGTCTTTTGCCAGAACACGGAAGGAGCTGGAGGCTATCATCCTTAGCAAACTAACGTAAGAATAGAAAACCAAATACTCCATGTTCTCATTTACAAGTGGGAGCTGGCCAGGTGCAGTGGCTCATGCCTGTAATCCCAACACTTTGGGAGGCCGAGGTGGGCTGACTGCCTGAGCTCAGGGGTTCGACGCCAGCCTGGGCAACATGGTGAGACCCCCCACCCCCATCTCTACTAAATACAAAAAAAAAAAAAAAAAAAAAACTAGCTGGGCATAGCACCGTGTGCCTGTAGTCCCAGCCACTCGGGAGACTGAGGCAGGAGAAAGAATTGCTCCAACCTGGGAGGCGGAGGTTGCAGTGATCCAAGATCGCACCACTGCACTCCAGCCTGGCGACAGAGTGAGACTCTATCTCCAAAAATATAAAAAAACAAGTGGGAGCTAAAGTGTAAGAACTTATGAACACAAAGAAGAAAACAACAGACACTGACAGGCATCTACTTGAGGGGGAGGGTGGAAGGAGGGAGAGAAACAGAAAAGATAACTATTTGGTACTGAGCTTAATACCTGAGTGATATAATAATATGTAATAACAAACCCCCATGACACGTGTTTATCTATGTAACAAACCTTCACATGTACCCCTGAACCTAAAACAAAAATTCTTAAAAAGAAAAACAAAGAAAGAAAAACAAAAAAAGAGTAAAGTGTTTGTTTATCTATCTGGCATCTTCCACTAATGCCCAACCTAATTCAATTTTCTTCTTCTTCTCTTTTAAATAGGCAAAATATTTAAATAATTCAAAAAATTAGAAAGTTATAAGTGAGAAAACTCTATCCTACTCCTATAACCCACTATCCAGCTTTTACCCTCCCCCATGACCACAGGAATTCAGTTATTAGTTTCATGTGTACCCATCTAGAGTTTCTTCATGCAGATACAAGCAAACATAAATATATATTAGTTTTCACCATCTTTTGTTACACAGATTGTGGCATACTATACCTCCTGTCTGTACCTTGTCTTTTCACCCAAAATAAGTCCTGGATATCTTTTCATTTCAGTATATAAAGTACTTTTTCATGCTTTATGATAGTTATGTACTATGCCATTGCACAGTGTATTACAAACTCCATCAAAAGACACTAAAATTGTTTTCAATATTTTTCTATTACAAACAATGCTACAATTAAAAATTGTGTGCATATGTCACTTTACATGTATGCAAGTATGATAAATTTCTAGAAGAGGAAGCTCTGGGGCTAATATACATATTATATATATATAATACACATGTATGTAAAATACATATATAATACATATACATAAAATACATATAATACATATATATAAAATACATATATATAATACATATATATAAAATACATATATATATATATTTGCAATATGGTCAAGCTTCTTTCCACAGAAATTATAGCAATCCATACTCTGATGAACAAGGTATGAAAGTATGTTTTCCCACACTTTACCAAGAGAGTATATAGTCATTCAGATTTTTGTCAATCTAGTAAATGAGGAATAATATCTCAATGTAGTTTTAATTGGAATTTTTCATGAACGAGGCTTAGCATCTTTTATACAACTTAAGGCCTATTTGTATTTCCTTTTCTATGAACTATCCTTATTCTCTTCCCATTTTTCTATTGGGTAGATGGTCTTTTACTTTTTGATTTCCAGAAGCTCTTTAAATATCAGAGGACTAGCCCTTTTTCTGTTATAAGTTTACAATTCTTTTTCCCTGTTAATATTGTTTTTCTTTGTTATGCTTTTGTTGTGTGCGTTGGGATTTTTGCTTTTGTTTATTAGCATACATTTTTATAGTCAAATCTACAATTGTTATAGCTTCTGGATTTTGAGACATGGTTACAAAGGCTTTCCCCATTTCAGTTATAAAGGAATTCTCCGATGTTTCCTTTTATAGTATTTTACATTAAATATTTGATTCATTAGAAATTTATCCTGCTATCTGGTATCCTACCTAGAAGTATAACATGTATCTTAAAGTATCCCAACTTTATAAATTAACGAAGTTTTTACTGTTTTCATGCTGCACATACTGGCTATTGCTTCCCTTTTTTTTTTCCAATCAATTTCAAAAAAAAAAAAAGGACAGGCGCGGTGGCTCACACCTGTAATCCCAGCACTTTGGGAGGCCAAGGCGGGCGGCTCACGAGGTCAGGAGATCAAGATCATCCTGGCTAACATGGTGAAACCCGTCTCTACTAAAAATACAAAAAATTAGCCAGGCATGGTGGCGGGCGCCTGTAGTCCCAGCTACTTAGGATGCTGAGGCAGGAGAATGGTGTGAACTTGGGAGGCGGAGCTTGCAGTGAGCAGAGATCGCACCACTGCACTCCAGCCTGGGTAACAGAGCAAGACTCCATCTCAAAAAAAAAAAATGTGGTCTGTGTATTCATATGCTATACAGAGAAAAACTCGTTTATTGCCCTTGTGGTTTGGATGGGTGACGGGGAGAACTCTTGCAGAATATCCTTTCAAACTTTCTCCTGGCTTGGAAGAATTAGAACCCATATTTTGTCACATCAAAAACTGTGACACGCCAAAGACACACACAATATTTCACATTTCTCCCAGGGTCTACCTCTATGTTTCTACTAATATACTTCTGAAGATTTGACCACCACTTCCACAGAATGAAGATTTCATCTCCACAGAAGAGACCTCTTTTCTAGATCATGTGCCATGGTAGGGCATAGCCTAAGACTGACCTTTGTGTGAAAACTATTATCGCCAATTAAAATTTACATATTTTGTTTTCTTCTAAATGGCTACCCAGTTTCCCCAACACTTAAAGCAACTAAGCATAAAATCAGTAAAACTGTACAATATCTGAATGGCACTATCAACTACACTCATTAAATTTCACTTACAGAATACCAGAACAACTGCAGAAACATGTATGTTTCAAGTGTACATAAACATTCATAAAGATGGACCACGTTAGACAATAAAACAAGTCTGAATAAATTTCAAAAGATTGAAATCATAAGAGTATGTTATCTGAACGCAAAAGAATTAATTAAAAATCAACATTAAAATAACTACAAAAGACCCAAATATTTGAAAAAACATTTAATAGTCTAACCCTTTAGTAAAAGACAAAATCACAAGGAAGCTAAAAAATATTTTGAACTCGACTGGGCACAGTGGCTCATGCTTGTAATCCCAGCACTTTGGGAGGCCAAGACAGGAGGATCACTTGAGGCCAGGAGTTCGAGACCAGCCTGGGCAACATACTGAGACCCCCATCTGCACAAAAAAATAAAAAATTAGCCAGACCTGATGGCACATGCCTGTAATGCTAGCAACTCAGGTGGCTCAGGAAGATCACCTGAGCCCAGGAGTTCGAGGTTATAATGAGCTATGATGATCCTGTCTCTATTTAGAAAGAAGAGAGAGAAAGAGAAAGAGAGAGAGAGAGAAAGAGAGAGAGAGAGAAAGAAAAGAAAAGAAAAGAAAAGAAAAGAAAAGAAAAGAAAGAGAGAAAGAGAGGGAGGAAAGAAAGAAATCCTGTCATTTTCATTTGCAACAATGTGGATGAAACTGAAGAACATTATGTTAAGTGAAAAAAGCCAGGCCAGGCACAGAAAGACAAATTTTACATGTTCTCACTCATACATTGGAGCTAAAAATTGAAACAAACTCATGGAGATAGAGAGTAGAATAATAGTTACCAGAGTCTGGGAAGGGTAACAGGGAGTCAGGCAGAAGTGGGGATGGTTAATGGGTACATAAATGTAGTTATAATGAATAGGCTCTAGCATTTGATAACATAACAGAGTGATTAAAGTCAACGATAATTTACTGTGTATTTTTAAATAACTAAGAATGAAATTGGAACGTTCCTAACACAAAGAAAAAATAAATACTTGAGGTGATAAATATTCCAATTACCCTTATGTGATTATCACACATTATGTATGTCTGTATCAAAACATTACATGTACTCCATAAATATATACACCTATTATGTACCCATAATAATTAAAACTGAAAAAAAAATTTAAAAGAAGCCAAAGAGGAAAAAACACCTAAAGGAGTAAAGGTAAAAATTACATTCACTTTCTCCTCAGAAACCATTCAAGCAAGAAGAGAATGGATTTGAGAGGCCGAAGGAGATGGATCACTTGAGCCTAAGAGTTCAAAACCAGCCTGGGCAACATGGTAAAACCCTGTCTCTACGAAAAATACAAAAATTAGCCAGGCGTGGTGGCACATGCCCGTAGTCCCAGCTACTCAGGAGGCTAAGGAAGGAGAATTGTTTGAACCTGGGAGGAGGAGGTTGCAGTGAGCCAAGATCGGGCCATTGCACTCCAGCCTGGGCAAAAGAGCAAGAATCCATCGGCGCGGTGGCTCACGCTTGTAATCCCAGCACTTTGGGAGGCCGAGGAGGGCGGATCACGAGATCAGGAGATCGAGACCACGGTGAAACCCCGTCTCTACTAAAAAATATAAAAAATTAGCCGGGCGTGGTGGCGGGCGCCTGTAGTCCCAGCTACTCGGAGAGGCTGAGGCAGGAGAATGGCGTGAACCCGGGAGGCAGAGCTTGCAGTGAGCCGAGATCGCGCCACTGCACTCCAGCCTGGG
>NW_026652284.1:29670759-29784516 GCF_009828535.3 Hylobates moloch
TGAGACAGAGTCTCGCTCTGTCACCCAGGCTGGAGTGCAGTGGCGCGATCTCGGCTCACTGCAAGCTCCGCCTCCCGGGTTCACGCCATTCTCCTGCCTCAGCCTCTCCGAGTAGCTGGGACTACAGGCGCCCGCCACCACGCCCGGCTAATTTTTTTTTTGTATTTTTAGTAGAGACGGGGTCTCACCGTGGTCTCGATCTCCTGACCTCGTGATCCGCCCGCCTCGGCCTCCCAAAGTGCTGGGATTACAAGCGTGAGCCACCGCGCCCGGCCTATAATTCTTATATTTAATTGATCTTAATTGATCCAGATAACAGTTCAAAATAATATGGCAATATATTTGATTATGTATGCTTATGTGTGTATATTTATATGGTTATGTATACTTAGTATAAGTGAAATGAATGATAGCAATGATATAAGGAATGAGAGGGAGGAATTTGGATTATAACATTCCACAGAATGTATCACAAATACATTCAAAAACAAGTTCATAAATATCATAAACACAGTTCAAAAATAAGAATTTTTAAAATCTAACATTTAATAATTATGTTAAACACAGTGAGAAGGTGTAACTTACATTTGATTGGCATCCCAGAAGGGAAACACAAAACACAGTAAAGAAAATGTTAAAAAAGTTAATGGCTGACAATTATGTAGAATTAATAGAAGATAATAATCCACAGAATCAAGAGGACCAATAAATCCTAAGCAAGAGAAATAAAATCTACATCTAAACATATAATTAAACTGTAGAAACCCACAGATAAAGAGAAAAATCTTAAGAGCAGCCAGAGGAGGAAAAGACAAAACACTTTCAAAAGAGCGGCAATGAGACTAAAATCTAACTCCTCCAGAGCAACAATAGAAACCAAAAGACAATCAAATATAATATGCAGAGAGAAAACAACTACTCATCTAGAATTCTATAGCCACTAAAATATCTCTCAAGAAAGATAATGAAATAAAGACATTTTCAAACAACCAAAAATTGAGAGGTGATGTCACCAACAGCCCCTCAATAGATGAAATTCTAAAAGGTGGACCTCAAGAAGGCAGAAGTAATTCTAGGGCCGAACATGGTGGCTCACACCTATAATCCCAACATTTTGGGAGGCCGACGTGGGTGGCTCACTTGAGGTCAGGAGTTCGAGACCAGCCTGGCCAACATGACTAAACCCCATTTCTACTAAAAATACAAAAATTAACCAAGTGTCATGGCGCATGCCTGTAATCCCAGCTACTCAGGAAGCTGATGCAGGAGAATCTCTTGAACCCAAGAGGCGGAGGCTGCAATGAGCCAGGAAGGCGCCACTGCAGGCCAGCCTGGGTGACAGAGCAAGGCCCTGTCTCAAAAAAAATAAAAAAAAAAGAAAAGAAAAGTAATTCTAGGTAGAAGTCCTGAGATTCAAGAAGAAATAAAAAATAAAGAGAGTAGTAAATATATGGGTAAACATAAACAAAATTTAGTAGAATTTAACTACATAAAGTAGAAAAATATATAATAATATCATCTAGTGGGATTAAAAACAGGCATTAAAATGACAACAATATAAATATATTAGTTGGGAGCATAGCAAATCGAATTCTATTGTTTTGAGGTCTTTAAATTATCAATGTTAACAGCAAAGGTTTTTACTTTATACTTGGAACAATTTAAGACCACACATTATGCACTATACTTCTAGGTAGGATCCAGCATATTGGAACAGACCAATGCTCCTGCCAAAGCAACTAGAGAAGCTACAAACTGGGCTGATATAGCTACAAATGCTTGTTGCTTGGAAATATTTGCTGATTCTATTACTCAGAACAAGAGGTTGAAAACCTGGATTCTGCCCAAGCAAAGGGCTGTTGTTAGGCAAGAAGAGAGGCCTAGTTCAATAAAATTATAGTACATCCATACTAAAGGATACACCATGCAGCCTTTAAAAAGAGTAAAGCAGCTTTGTATGAACTCACTTCAGAAGATCTTCAAGATGTTTAAGCTAGGTTTTAGAGGTCTATTGACTGAGGGACCTCAACTCAATCAATTTTTCCAACAACATATGTGCCAAATTTTGAAACTACACCATAGAGGCTAAAAGCTAAGCAGAAAGTCTTGAAAAAGCAAAACAGGCTTTCTGGTAGTCTTGTGGTGCCAAGATAAAAATTAGTGATCAGGACTTGTGGAGGTGAGATGACTACACTATACTCTCAATTCCCTAGAGACTACAAACCAAAAGCAGACTGAACCTTAGTCTAAATGCCTACCAGAGAAAAAGCAAAACAGTAGTATTTGGAACTTCTATCATCTTTTGTATACAATGTGTAATATTCAATCAAAAATTACTAGGTGTATCAAGAGACACTGAAAATCAAGGCAATTTGGCCTTTCTTTTATAATACAATTTATAATTTATAACACAATGTACCTTAAGGTCCTCATTTGAATACTGATGAAAATAGTTCTATAGATGTGCAAATTTTCCATTAGAATGGCAATTAACAGAGAATTTACCATATTTCTAAATTCCTTGCAAAAGCAACTTTTCTCTTTCTTCAATATTACAACTACATAATTCTCGATATTGTTCATACAGAGTACTCATTTAATCTTACCTATTACATATGTATTTGTTCATCAGTACTTTTACTGTATTTCTTCAAACATTTTCGTCTTATTGAGAATGTACAGTTTGAAAATTGACTTCTAATACCAACAACTAAAGCACTTTCTTTCCAGCTTTTCCTAAAACCTGTAAACTTCTCACTGCACATTCTGTTTCTTTTACATATTAAAAACATAGTAACTATAGCTTCAAAAAGGCAAAATATGTGAAAATACTTTGAAAACTATAAGTCTCCACATAAATACAATGGCATTATTCCCATTAATTAATATAGGAAAAGCCTGGAATTTTTTTAATACATTCAACTAAGGATCATGAATTTGTTGCTTTTTAACAGGACAGAATCAAAAGTAGAATCACTTGAAGTAATAATAGAGAGGTCATAAAAAATTAAATATACAAAGAATCACGGAATTCTGAGGGCCTATTTAGAGTCTAGTTTCTCTACCTGTAACAACATTATTCTTAAGGTTGCTTTAGTTCTATGACTCTGTACCTAGTTAACCACATGGCTACTGCATTATTGCAGCAAAAATTTCATTTAGTTAAATCAATGATAAGTATCAAAAAAGTGAGTACTCTCTCAGTTACAAGTGAAATGCCATATTTACACAATCAGACTTAGAATATACACAGAAGATAAAAGTTCTGTAAGACATAGAAATGTCTTTTTCCTTCTTGTGAAAACTGAGTTCATATCAGAAAAAGTAACCTAATTAGATAAATTTAAACATTTTTATTAATGAACCTGGAAAATTCTGACAGTATGGCAATGACTTATATTAGCACAACGGTGAGGAGCAAGTAACCTTTGTGCTTCACGCAAACAAGGGATCTTTGTACATTTGACTACCCAGATACGAAACGGTAGCTTCTGTTTGGAAAAAGAAAAACAGTGGTAATGATTAAACATGTATGCTCACCTTGTAAAAACTCCTCCTTGCAAGCAATGAAGTAGAAGAAAACAATGCTGACTTTCTTGACCTGCTTTCTTTAAATCAGCCTTGAACCAAGAATAACTAAAACACTGAGCCACAAGTGTTCCAAAAAGCATAAAGCTTAATGCTAAAACACTAAAAACATACTGTCCTTCATGGAAAAATCTGACAGATACCCATATGTCCACAATTAAATCAGTTACATAGATTATAATGCCAAGAACTGACATCATAAAATTCTGTTTAGTATATTTCATTATGAATGACTATAGCTTTTCGTTATCTACTTTTTTCTCCCTCACAAAAAGGGAAAAAAAGCTGAACAAATATTAGTATATCCTTTGGTACAGCATTGAACTTTAATTTCTACTCCCTAAATCTATTTAGAAGGAAGAATAAATATTATGAAATGGAGACACTAACACCAAAGTGACTAATTTTGACTTTCTTTTCTAAATCTCTAATCTAGGTCCAATGTTACAAGGCTTTAATCAATCTTCTGTTTTCACAATGATCTTCATTACAGATGACAAGACCTAAAATAAAACAGATATTTAAGTTCCAAAATATCTTAAGTATAATATTAAAAACCCTTGGCAATGATTTTATCAAAGCTCTACTTTTTCTAAAAATAATATATTGCCACTAAATACAGTTGTTATAATAGCTTTGGGAAAGTCTCAGAAATATACCTGATAGCTGATAACTTCCTCTCAGACTATTTATCTTTTAAAAATGTGACCTACCCACAAAGAAATTTATCACATGACTATTTATAGTGGCAAACTGGAAACAACCTAAATATTTCAACCTAAGGAAATGGTAAAGTAAATAAAGGTAGATTCATAAAATGGAATATTACAAAACTACTAAAATATATGTAACGGGGACATCATTAGGAGATATACCTAATGCTAAATGACGAGCTAATGGGTGCAGGAAATCAACATGGCACATGGATACATATGTAACAAACCTGCACATTGTGCACATGTACCCTAAAACATAAAGTATAATAAAAAAATAAAAAAAATATATATGTAACAAAGGTGCAATAGTTGTAAAAATTCTTCATATGCTTTTGGCCCAGCAATTCCATCTAGGATTCTATCCTAGGGAAATATTCAAAAATGTACAAAAAGATAACCTTTGCAGAGCCTTTTTTATAAGAGTGAAATATTGAAAACTACCTAAATGACAATTGAGAGGCCTAGTTCAATAGATTATGGTACATCCATACTAAACAATACACCATGCAGCCTTTAAAAAGATTAAAGCAGCTTTGTATGAACTCACTTCAGAAGATCTTCAGGGTGCTTTAAGTGAAAAAAGCAAATCCCAGAAAGATAAATACTGTATACCATTTATGGTTTTTAATTATACATGGAGAGAGGAAGGGGGTTGACAGTAGGAAGCAAATGCAACTTCAGTTGTTTTCTCTCTATACTGCTATATTTTTTGAGTTTTTTTTTTTTTACAACAGACCTGTACCGATGTTGTTAGGTATATAATTTTTTAAAATAAAAATAGTAAATGATACTCATGCAGAATCTCGATGACTGGAGAAAATGTTTATGCTACTAATGAAAGCTAACATTTACTTACCACTATGTGCCAAGCACTGAGCAAAATGTTGTATATAAAACGCCCCAATTTAATTCTTCTATCACTTAAAATGTAGATTCTACTATTATTACTATTTTATAAACATAGTCTGAATGAACACAATCTGTATACAAGATTTGTCTGACTCAATGGTGGTTTTTTGGTTTGTTTTCCTAATTGCCAACATTTCACAAAAAACGCAAATGTTTGACTGCTATCAAAAAACAGAAAGATCTTCTATACTAGATTAGTCCTTCATGAGCAGTGGCTGCCCCTTTAGATGGGGCATGCTCTCTCCTGTTCATCACAGTAGTCATCTGGCCCATTTCAGGCATTTCAACAGCTGGGTCTCAATGGTAATGCAGCTACCTACTAGCTGTGTGTCCTTAAATGTGTTCTTTTCAGCCTTACACTTTATTTTATTCATCTAAAATGTGGAGAGAATAATGGTATATACCTTATAGGGTTGTTGTGAAGGTCAAGAAAGATAATACATGTAATACATATAAACCCCTAGAAAAGTACTTGGCACACAGTTAGGGCCCAGTAAACGTTAGTTATCATTATTACCTTGCTAACTGCTTGCCTGGCCTCTGTAAGCATATGAGTTTGCAATGTCTGACTTGACTTCATATAATGTTAAGTGAAAAAGTACTATGGTATGATCTTAAAGGTAAGGAGGGATAAATGAGCTCTGGAGCCCTGATGCAATAGGACTGGTGTTCTTACAAGAAGAGGAAGCAACACCAGAAAAAAGGCCATGTGACGACACAAGAAGGCAGCCATCTGTAACCCAAGGAGAGAGAACCTCACCAGAAACCAACCCTGCTGGCACACTGATCTTGGACTCCCAGTGTCCAGAACTGTCAAAAAATAAATTTCTATTGTTTAAGCTAACAAGTCTGTGGTATTCTGCTATGGCAGCCAGACCAGTTAACACACTATGTTTCTACAAAAAATATTTATTACTTTAAACACACCAAGGTGAATGTTTACTAAAAACACCCACACAAACTAATACTTACTGTGTTCTTATCATTTTATCACTTATAAGTATTTTGCTAAAAAGTCTTCAGAATAATATTAAAAGGTATTTCATTCTTCTCATGGAATAAAGCAACAGTTATGATCACTGCTTCTCCTGTCAAGAATGTTGTGGCCAACAGGACAGAAAAAAACAGTTTAAAAACTGAGTTTTTAAAATCCAGCGGGCCATGAATTTCCCTGCAGTAGGTTTCTTATGTTAACATGAAAGACCTCAAGCCAACATACACATAGGGTTTAGGAGGATGAGATTAATCGGGAGGTTCTGCTCAATTGAACTAATTAAATATTTACTTAGAACCTACCATGTGCTATTTTAGGCTTTCCTGGATGTATCAAGTGATGAGAGACAAATATTCCTGCCCCTGTGGAACCTATATCCTAGCACAGAAAGATAATCAAGCGGTATCTCAATTACAATGATTTGATCTTTATAAATTATATGAATGTATTAAATTATCACATGCACCTCAAAAATATGTACATCTATTATGTATCATTTTTAAACATGAAATTCGAAATATAGTCAATTAACAATAAAAAATAATAAATCAAATATATTAGAAGGTGGTAAGTGCTATGGAAAAAATAACGCATAGTAAGGAAGATCAGCAATTACAGTAGAGATGGGCATATCATGGGCTGCAACATTAATTAGATTGGTCAGGGCAGGGCTCACTGAGAAGGTGGCATTTGAGTAGTGAAATTGGCCATGTGAATATGAGATGGAAAAGCTTTCCAGCTTGAAGGAACAGCTAGTTCAAAAGTCTAATGCACTAGATTTTGAATCCTTCAAAAACAAAAGTTTCAAAAAATATTGTCAGAAATTCCTTAGCATGGTTCTATTGGATATGTTTAATGTGTATATAAATCCTGTTCTAATATCATTCTTAAAAATATAATTTCTTAAGCTTTACTAAGAAAAAAATGCTTATATAGGAGAAGAATAGATGGTAGTAATAGTAGCTACTACTGCTAGGTGTTTACTAAAAGTGAAGTTTTTTGGCATAAATTATTTCATTTAATCCTCACAAATCCCTGTGAAAACAGTATTATTGACTCCATTTTGATAGAGGTGTTGGGTATTTAGGTGAGTTTTCTCTAATGAGTAAAATCTGTTTGCCTCCAATGCTTAGGTCCTACTCACAGTATACTTACACAGTATCTGAAGAGAAAACAGAAAACATTTATAACTGTGTGAGTATAACTCTTAGGCATAGCAGTCTACAGATTTGAGATAGAATACACATTATTATTATTATTGTATATTATTCTTTTCTGTAGTGAAATTAAAGGGAGAGAGGAATATAGTTAGAATTGCAAATGATGTGATCTAAACCTTTCTAAACAAAAATCTTGGCCAGGTGCAGCAGCTCACGCCTGTAATCTCAGCACTTTGGGAGGCTAAGCCAGGCGGATCACTTGAGTCCAGGAGTTCAAGACCAGCCTGAGCAACACAGTGAAACCCCGCCTCTACAAAAAAAAAATACAAAAATTAGCCAGGCATGGTAGTGTGCTCCTGTAGCGTCAGCTACTTGGGAGGCTGAGGTGGGAGGATCATTTAAGCCCAGGAAGTGGGGGTTGCAGTGAACTGACATGGCATCACTGCACTCCAGCCCGGGCAACAAAGTGAGACCCTGTCACAAAACAAAACAAAAAAAGATTTTTTTTAATTTTTTTTAATCTTTAACTTATTTTCCACTGCTTTTTCTCAGGAAAACTTTATAGTCTGAGAACATGTTCAAAAGAATAAAACTTGACTAAAACACAATAGTTAAGCTAAAATTTTGCTTTAAATGATTTTAAATGTAGATAATTTCCTTAAAATTACAGACTATAATACTTCAGTATTCCACATGTGCATTTCTTAATGTCTCTACCCATAAAGAAAGCTTCCTTTACCTGGCAAGAGTAATAAAAATAGTAGTAGCAGGTTTATGTTGTTTGTTTGTTTGTTTGTTTGTTTGTTTAAGAGACAGGGTCTCTCTATATTACCCAGGCTGGTCTTGAATTCCTGTGCTCAAGTGATCCTCCCACCTTAGCCTCCTGAGTAGCTGGGACTATCAGCACAGGTACCATACCTGGCCAACACTAGCAGTTTTGAGTCAACTTTCACAAGATGGAAAGAATAATTTCCAAGAAACAGAAACTGTTACTGGCAGAATATTAGATGCAATAGATTAATCTAATATGGTAATATCCATATTCCTAATTTAGTCAGGCAGAACATAACACCAAGTAGAAGGAAACCTACATAGCAAGCTAATATATATGGCAGATCTGATAAAGAGAGGCTGCAGGTCTTTCAATAACCACATAGTTGTATAACTTGTATTAAGAATAGTTCATCTCTATCTCTATGGTTGATCACTATTCCAGTACCACCTTAGGTAAAATAATGCCACCTACAAAGTTTGGCTTCATAGGGGACTTCTTATACTTACTGGCTTAATAGGACAATGATATAGTCTGAATATATGTCCCTACCAAATCTCATGTTGAACTGTAATCCCCCATGTTGGAGGGGGCCTGTTTGGAGGTTTCGGGTCATAGGGGTGGATCTCTCATGGTTTGGTGCTGTCCTTATGACAGTGAGTGAGATCTGGTTGTTGGAAAGCATTGCATCTCCCCCACTACTCTCTTTTTTGCTCCTGCTCTCTCCATGTGAGACACCTGCTCCCTCTTCACCTTCTGCCATGATTGTAAGCTTCCTGAGGCCTCCCCAAAAGCAGATTCTGGCATTTTGCTTCCTGTATAGCCTGAAGAACCATGAGCCAATTAAACTTATTTTCTTATAAATTACCCAGTCTCAGGTATTTCTTTATAGCAATGCAAGAATGGCCTAACACAGAAAATTGGCACCAGTAGTAAAGTTTTGCTATAAAGATACCTGAAAACATGAAAACAGTGTTAGAACTGAGTAACAGGCAGAGGCTAGAAGAGTTTGTAAGACTCAGAGAAGAAGGGAAGATGAGGGAAAGTTTGGAGCTTCTTAAAGGCTGTGACCCAAATGCCAATAATCATATGGACAGTGAAGTCCAGGCTGCTGATGTCTCAGATGGAAATGAGTAACTTATTCAGAAGTGGAGCAAAGATCACCCAATGCCTCAGCAAAAAGCTTGGCTGGATTGTATTTGTGCCCTAGAGATCTATGGAAGTTTGAACTTCAGAGTGATGATTTAGGGTACCTGGCAAAATAAATTTCTAAGTAGCAAAGCATTCAAGACACGGACTGGCTGCTTCTAACTACCTATGCCCAGATGTGGAAGCAAGAAAATGACTGAAAATTTGAATTTATATTTAAACAGGAAGCAGAGCATAAAAGCTTGAAAAATGTGCAGCCTGGCCAGGTGAGAGAGAAAGAAAAAGCTTCTTCAGAAGAGGACTTTAAGCAGCCTGTACAGCAACCACTTGCTAAAGATATTTGCATAACTAAAAGGGAGCCAAGTGCTAATATCAAAGACTGTGGGTTCAAGTGATTCTCCTGCCTCAGCCTCCCCAAGTAGCTGGGACTACAGGCACACACCACCAAACCCAGCTAATTCTTGTATTTTTAGTAGAGACAGGGTGTCACCATATTGGGCAGGCTGATTTCGAACTCCTGACCTCAAGTGACCCACCCACCTTGGCCTCCCAAAGTGCTGGGATTACAAGTATGGGCAACTGCGCCTGGCCCTCTTTTCTTATAAATTACCTAGTCTCAAGTATTTCTTTACAGCAATGCAAGAATGGTTTAACACAAACGGTTTCAATCCAATTCCAAATATCAACCTAGCTATGTGGCTACCTGGCTGCAAGCCAAAATACGTAACTTTTGCCCCCTGTACAACTATCTGAGATAAAGCAGGCATTTAAAGAAATTAAAACTAGGAAACTTTCCCTTGTCAACCAAATATAACACATATAAAATATAGACTTACTTGTCAAATATAAAAAGCCATCTCTGACTCAAAGTCCCTTCTGGAAAAATCTTCATCTTGTGAATATTTCACTACTTCTTCACTAAAAACAAGTATTATTAAAGGATGTGTAAACCTTTAAGATCAAATACTAAAATGAAACTGAAATCACCTGTTAGTCACATGTGGCATTTTCTAACCTAGTGATAAGAGTCTGTGTCATTGTGAATACAGTACACCCTTTTATAACTATCTCATTGAGAGGAAGAAATAGCATAGGTCCTTTCATAGGCTGACTAGGTTCCAAGCTTTCACTATATTTGTCAAATAAGTCAAGAAAATACAATTTGTCACACAACATATCCAAACGGATAACATGTCATGTTTGAAAAGGAGGTTCTTAAATTTGAAGTACTCTAACAAAGTATCATAAACTTAGCCCTACCTACTTTTCAACCTTATACCTTCTCAAATCTTATGCCCCAAGAGCATATGATTGTTGGTCTGTATTCCCAAAACGAGCACTACTTTTCTTCCATTTCCAAGCCTTTGCTCAAGGTTATTTACTGCTGTCTAGAATAACTGCCATCTATCTGATGAAATTCTGTCAGTCCTTTAAGAATCAGCTCAAAACCCACCATCTTTAGGCTTTCCCAGATCATCCCAATATGTTTCTCCCCTTTCTCCTTGCAATCTTATCACTTCAGCTGTACTTTTCTTCTAGTATTTATCCACATACGCTTTTTTTTAAGAGACAAGGTCTTGCTCCATCACTCAGGCTGGAGTGCAGTGGCACAATCATAGCTCACTATAACCTCGAACTCCTGGGCTCAAGCACTCCTCCAGACTCAGCCTCCCAACAGTGCTAGGATTACAGGCTCATGCCACCATACCTGAACCCACATATACTTTAAAAGTATCTCCTTCATGGTTATGACCCTCTAGAAAGCATTTTTAACATGCCCTCAATATGTCTACAACATTACTTTGCACGTTGTAAGTAGATAATAAACTATTGTAAATGTAACTGAACAGAACGTAAAAAATATTTGATCTGATTTCTTGGAGAGGAACTTAAACTTCAAGTCACATTTCTAAACATATTCACAAAGACTTAATTTTGTATTTTTTTTTTTTTTTTTTGACACGGAGTCTCACTCGGTCGCTCAGGCTGGAGTGCAGTGCTGAGATCTCAGCTCACTGCAACCTCCGCCTCCTGGGTTCAACTGATTCTCCTGCCTCGGCCTCCCAAGTAGCTGGGAATACAGGTACCCACCACCATGCCCACCTAATTTTTGTATTTTTAGTAGAGACAAGGTTTCACCATGTTGGTCAGGATAGTCTCCCAAAGTGCTGGGATTACAGGCATGAGCCACCACACCTGACCAAAAAATATATCTAACTGCCTATAGGTTTCTTTACCTGGATATACCACAATTACCTCAATTTTATCTCAACTAAAACATAGTCACTATCTACCCTCTATTTGTACTCTTTTTCTAGTATCTCCTTGTATGACCCTATGCAAGTTGCCTTATTTTTAAATCATTTGGCCTATTTCTTCATCTGCCAAATGAGGAGCTTGGCAATTGATTAAATGGAATCCAGAAGGAAAGTGCAAGTGAAAGTTTAATTTTTAAAAAAAGCTAATGAAACTGGACCTTGTCTATCATCATATACAAAAGCCAACTCAAGAAGGATTACACATAAGACATTAACTATAAAACTACTAGAAGAAAATATAGGTAAAATACATAAGGACATTGGTTTAGGCAAAGATTTTGTGGCTAAGACTTCAAAAGCACATACAACTAAAATAAAAACAGACAAATTTGACTATATTAAATGAAAAAGCTTCTGCACAGCAAAAGAAACAATCAACAGGGTGCAGAGACATCTGCTGAACAGAAGAAAATATCTGCAAACTATTCATCTGACAAGGGACTAATATCCAGAACATACAAGGAACTCAAACTCAATAAGAGAAAACACAAATAATCCCATCAAAAAGAGGGTAAAGAACATGAATAGACGATTCTCAAAAGAAGACATACAAATGGCCAACAAACATATGAAAAAATGCTCAACATCACTAATCATCAGGGAAATGCAAATCAAAACCATAATGAGATATCATCTTACCCCAGTTAGAATAGCTGTTATTAAAAAGACAATAACAGATGCTGGAGAGGATGTAGAGAAAAAGGAACTCTCATACACAGTTGGTGGGAATGTAAATTAGTACAACCGCTATGGAAAACAGTGCAGAGATTTATAAAATACAAACACACACACACACACACAGAACTACCATATAATCTAGCAATCCCACTACTATTTGTATATCAAAGGGACAACTGCACCTGCATGTTTATCACAACATTATTCACAGTAGGAAAGATATGAAATCAACCTAAAAGTCCATCAACAAACAAATGGACAAAGAAAATGTGATATATACACACAATAAAATACTATTTGGCCATAAAAAAATGAAATCATGTCATTTGCAGCAACATGGATGGAACTAGAGATTATGCTAAGTGAAACAATCCCTGCATAGAAAGACAAATATCACATATTCTCATTCATATGTGGGAGCTAAAAAGTTTATCTCAGCCAGGCATGGTGGCTCAAGCCTGTAATCCTAGCACTTTGGAAGACCAAAGCAGGAGGATCACCTGAATCGCTTGACTTCAAGAGTTCAAGGTTACAGTGAGCTATGATAGTGCCACTGCACTGCAGCCTGGGTGAAAGCCAGACCCTGTAAGTAAATAAGTAAGTTAAGTACGGAAATTAATTAAGCTAAAGGATAAAAGAAGGGGAGTGCCCAGATTCTTAGGAGGAACACTATGGTCCAGAAATTACTGTTCCATCCTCTTCTCCAGGGTTCACTGACTTTCCAGCAGAGTTCTTAAAAAGGGAAGATGTGTATAGCTTCCTGCCTGAATAGCCATTAATTGATGGCTATGATAAATACATGTTGACAGATTGAAATGCCTGATGTAGGAGATTTGGTTACTTCAAGTATTTTTTTTTCTGAAGGGTATACTACTTAACTTCCCATTGCAACAGGGGATAACTTACATGATTATTTCAGCGATGATTTTTTGAATATTTTTCCATTAAAAGTACCACTGTGTGAAACAAGGCAAAGACATTTCTCACACACAAAGCAGATGTCATTAGCCACTCTGATACACTATGCTGCTGATTCATAAAATAGATAAGAGCAGATCGTTTTATTCATTAGAAATATCTGGGAAAAAAAAGCCACCAAGCACTGTATGTGTCAATTTCTCACCTTTTTTTAAAAAAAAGAGTGGGCTGCTACAGTGGATATGTTCTACATCTCTTTGGGGCAGTGATTACATACAATTGTCATAACTTGATGGAACTGTCTACAGGATCTGTGTATTTTCTTTTAAGTAATTTATAACTCAACTTTTTTTATGGGAAGCTGTAGTTAACAGTGGATAGTTTTTACTTGGCTGATTAGAAACTGACTTGTTACAGAGAAAATGAGTCCCTTCCATCTTGGGCATAAAACGGCCCCACAAGACCAGCCTAGCTCTCTGGGCAGGTGGTAACACTGGGAGGCAGAGGCATGCTCCTTGAATCTCACAGAGGGGAGCAAGTGTTAGTGCGAGGCAGGTAGGAGCAAGGCTGCACACGCAGACTCTGTCATCTGGGCAGCCGCCCAATCCCCGTTTTTCATTTGTAACAAAAATAGTGTCCACCTCTTAATAATGTTTTGAGCATTAAGGGAGTTAAGTGGGATGTTTGTAGAAAGCACTTAGGAATAGTAGGAAGTACTAAGTAAATACGTCTTACCACTATTTATTATAAAAGATGAACAGGCTGGCCCGGCGCGGTGGCTCACGCCTGTAATCCCAGCACTTCGGGAGACCGAGGCGGGAGGATCACGAGGTCAGGTGATCGAGACCATCCTGGCTAACACAGTGAAACCCCGTCTCTACTAAAAATACAAAAAATCAGCCGGGCGTGGTGGTGGGCGCCTGTAGTCCCAGCTACTCGGGAGGCTGAGGCAGGAGAATGGCGTGAACCCGGGAGGCGGGGCTTGCAGTGAGCCGAGATTGAGCCACTGGACTCCAGCCTGGGCCACAGAGCGAGACTCCGTCTTAAAAAAAAAAAAAAAAGAGATGAACAGGCTACTACTACTATACACACACACACACACACACACACACACACAGCCACTGCCTAAAAATCTGGCAATCCTTCCTGGGATTTATTACTGAATAACGAACGGTTACCAAACCTGTCTCCCCAATCACAAGACTCTTCCAGATTAAAATGTCTCTCGCCCACTTGGATCCACTCGCCTGTCTAGGACACAAACCCGTGAGGCACCAGCTCCCGTGACAGAGCCAGATTCCGGCTTCGCTTCACGCCACCTCACGCCTCGCGCCAGCCTTCCCACCACTGCCTGCGCGGCCCGCGCGGCGTCACGTGACCTCTGGCTCCGCCCCGGCTCGCCCGCGGTGTCACATGACACCTGTACCAGCCGCTGGCCAATCCCCTCCCTCCTGGCTAGCGCGGCGTCACGTGGACGCTACTCGCTGGCCCCGGCCTTTTGGCTTGTTCCGCGCTGGAGTATCCAGATAGGCCACAAGCCGGCGGGCGGATGAGGCGGGAATGGCTGCTGTACTGCAGCGCGTCGAGCGGCTGTCCAATCGAGTCGTGCGTGTGTTGGGCTGTAACCCGGGTCCCATGACCCTCCAGGGCACCAACACCTACCTAGTGGGGACCGGCCCCAGGTAAACGTCCCTCTCCAACCTCCCCAACGTTCGCAGCCGGCCCCGGAGCCCGGGCTTTGACTGATCGCGGCTGCGCGGGCAGTGGAGAGCGCCGCGCCCTGTTCCTAACTGGGCAGCCCCGCGCCTAGCAGCCCCGCCGGGACTGCGCGCAGACACTCGGATCTCGAAGCTAGCTAAAATACGACCACGCCGGGTGATAGCTCTCTAATTTAGGGAGAAATGAAAAAAAAAAAAAAAAACTTCTGTTTTGAAACCCGATTTACTGTGCTTGATGTTTGAATGCCAGGGTGTGCATGTTTAAACTGTTGAGAAAATTCGGATGTCGAGAGTCCAAGAAAGCGTTTACTTTGTTCACTTGACTTTCACTGGTGTTTTGCCCAGAGTGTAACTAACTTCCTTTCTCAAAAGCGATTAATTATGTTGAGGCGATTTCCTCAACTCAGCAGCAGAGGGCAGGATTCTCTTGGCTTCCAAATTGGTTCTCTGTAGCCTGTGGGATCGTAAGAGGAGCTGACGTAACTAATTTGGGGAAGTTTTTTGTTACAATTGTGTGTGACCTTGTTTGAGTTTAATTTGCAGACACAGTAACACACCTGTATTTCTAAGAAGATACTTTTGCTCTTGTTTAGCTGCATTCTGTTTTAGTGGAATTATGCAGGAATGGGAGATTTGGTTTACTGCATAGTAAGTCTTAGGCATTTAGCAACTTTTGTAGTCTTTACTGGATGAACCCAGATAATGTAGTTTCTCTTGAGCATAGAATTTAATTGTGCAGTCAAGACATAAATAATTTTTAAAATATAATTGATTACTAAAAACGATTTAGTAAGTACAGTTAATTGAGTTTTCCTTGGAAGTGTCTACTGTTTGGCATTTTTCCAGTAAATAAGAATTTTAGAAGCAGCAAACCTGCAAAGTGGGCAGGTAAAAGATTACGTTCAGAGTAAACAAGGCAGGGTCAGGTAGTTAACCAAAGGTTTAGGCTGCCATCAGAATCTAGGAGGATAGAGAATTAAGCAGGAAAAATGCCAGATCTCTAGTGTACAGTCTGTCTTAGCTAGAAGTCCCTCAACCAAGTAAATCCATAGGCGGTCTCTCTTCAGTGTGTCATCTTAAACTAGTCAATACCTCGGACAAAAGATGCATATTATCAGAATGACCCTGGAAAATCTCTTAGAAGAACACCATGTTGGAGATCAGTGTATTGTCTCAGTAAGTTCAGCACAACCTGCCTTTTTTCCAGCGTTGAAACAGATGGCTGATTCTGTCTGAAAACCAGATGAAGAAATTGGCTTGTGTTTAGGGGCTATGTTGTACGAAAAATACATACTGTATCTTTAAACACTAGAATCACACTCAACATAGCAAAGTACTAGTGCTAAGAGAGACTTAAAGACTAACTGAGGGAAAAGCAGATTTATAGTCTCCCATCTTAAATTACTTAACACTGTTGCTGACATAAATTAACGGAGTGGAACGGCCAGTGGAATTACTTGCACTATGTAAATTATTTCTCCATATAGTTGAGCTAGAAATAAGTGTAGATTATGCTACTGTATAAAGTAAAAGGTGTAAAGTAAAAGGTGGCTAGAAATTAATATTAATTTGGCCCCTTGTCAGATGTTCTGAGATTGGTATCCACCTGTTCTGCTTCACAAAACAGTTCTAAGATCACAAGCGGCTTTTGTATCACTAACCCCAATGGTGTTTTTCTGTTCTCATCTTCCTTGAACTTCAGTGCTTTGACACCATTGACCACTCTCTCCTTAATTTGCCAACACGGTATTCTTCAGGTTTCCTATTACCTCTCGAGCTGCTCTTTCTCTTTCACCTTGATAGAGTCACCTTCTTTACCAAATCTTTAATTATTTTATTCAGTATATAATCATCTCTCATGTTCTTCTACTGTATTCTCTACCTAGGGGATCTCATCTACTTATTTGGCTTTGCCATTATTATCTGTTTATTATTAACTACCAAATATATAGCTCAAGTTCAAATTCCAAACTTGATCTTCAGACTCAAGTAGCAAACTTTTAAATTATTTGCATGACTCACTGCTGCCTGGAACTCAGTGTTTTCCATACTGAACTCATAACCTTTCCCAGTAAACTGCCAGGTCCTCCTCCAGTTGTTCATATCTTGGTAAACAAAACCATCAAAGGAAATGCCTAAATACGCTTCCTGACATTTATTTGCTTCCTACTGCATATCCAAGCCATTATGAAGATCTATTCATGTCCCCTGCTATCACTCAGTCCAAGCCAGCACAACTCTTGCTTAGGCTACTGTAATAGCCTCCTAATTGGCTTCTGTACAACTACTTCTGTCTCTCTTCAGTCCAATCTTCCCTATGTAGCCTGAGTGGTATTTTAGGAATTAAAACTGGAAGGCCTTGTGTATTCTGGCCGCCATCAGTCTTATCAGGCTCCTCTCAAACCTCTCCCATTGCAGCCATGCTGGCCTTACAGTGTCTCAGATGAGGTTTGTGATTCCCTGTCTCAGGGCCTTCACGCATGCTTTCCTCTTTCTTCCACTCATTCCTCCCTTTACCCAGCTAATCTCATTCATCCTTTAGAGCACAATTTAAATACCATTTCCTCATGGAAGTCTTCCCTGACCCATCAGACTGTATTAGGGGCACTCCATACTTTTCTGGGTCCTTATCTCAATGATAATGGAATGATTTTTTTGTGCAAGAAGCTTAGTGTCTTTCTACACCTTCATACCCCACTATAACATCAGTTCAGTGAAAGCGTATTCATGGCTATGTCCCCAGCACCTAGCACAGAGCCTTGTACACAGTACAGGTAGAACAGCAAATACTGGCTGAATGAATCAGCATTCTGTACATTTTCTCTTAATTTTCACTATTATGACTCCAGAACTGCTGGATAACTACAGTTTTAGCTGGTCTTCCTTCCTCATCTGATTAGCCCATGGATGCCAAATGACTTTCACTAAAACACTACTAGACCTAACTGTGATGCCTACTACATAGGTACTTAATAAGCATTTGAATCAACAAATGACAGCCAAATTGTCCAGTGTTTTTACTTTCCTCCTCTGCTCAAGAACCTCTAAAAACTGCAATTTTAACCTTTCCTATCAAAATTGTACATACTTTGTGGGCAGACAGTGTGGCTGATAATAGAAAAAGGTAGTCAAGTGGAATAGAATTAAAACTCTGGACTCTGGTTACCTAGATTAGAATCCTGGTGACATTTACTAGCCACATGACTTTGGACAAGACAGTTCTAAGCTTCAGATTCCTGATACAACCCAATGAAGGTTGTATAGTACCTACCTCATTGGATTTTATGAGGACTCCGTGAAATTTAAGTGAAAAAACATATATGAAAAGCACTTGAGTTCTAGCACATGGAAAACATACCATGTTAGCCGTTATTTTTATCACTTCTGCTTTCCTCATAACATCTAGACAACACTGTGCTCGTAGTAGGCGTTCAGAAAATATCTAATGATTTTGTAAGAGTGACAGCAAATAGAGACCAGTTAATAGCTATCTTAATATTGACATGAAATACCTATAACAAGGAATTTGATTCTACTAATTTTCCATCAGTTGAAAATTTTTTTCTCCATTCATGTAGCAAATAGTTATTGTGTGCCTACTATGTGCCAGGCACTTTGCTCTAGTGAGTAAATCGTTCATAGACCTATACAGATTCATCTATACTCTTCTCTTGAGCCCTTCATTAGCATAATTTGCATTTGCAAAATGACCTCCTGAGATAGGGATATTATTGTCTGTGGCCAAGAAGAACAAAGTCAACTAGCCCATGTAGAGATGATACTATCCAATCACCTATTATAACTATTTACAGACATCATGGATAGAGTAACTGTTTGCTAAGGGAGAAACTGATAACATTTTTTTCCATTTCAAAACTGATAACAGTTTTTTCAAATGTATAGCTGAAGTTTTATTTTTGCCACATAATGATTCTAAGCACTTAACCTAAGCAATGCCCTTCTGCTAGAGAGGCAGTGTTTTGAATGGAGAAGTCACTGGACCTTGTATCTGAACATCTAGTGCTTCCCAGCGCTGCCTCTTGCTGGTTATATGACCTGGAGCAAATCACTTAGCCTTTCTGAAGATTAGTTTTCTATAAAATAAATAATTAATAAAGTAATAATACCTCCCTAGAGTTGATATGAGGATCAAAAGAAATAGTAAATATGAAAGCTCCAAATGGTTTAAATTGCTATGTCAGTGTCATACGTTATCAGTGTGACTTTTTTTTTCCCTCAAAGCTTGGTGCAAACTCATGTTTTAGATTTTATAGTATCTAGACACCCCTCCTTTGTTCTGAATAGATTATATTAATTCCAGAACTTTTTTCTGTTTTCTTTCTTTTGAGAGCCCTTCTTTTATCAATTCCAATTTTGTTAAACCAAGACAGGACCATTAAGAGACCTAAAACTGGAGCCCCAGAAACATGTTCTCCAGTACCACAGTCGTATGGTCACTCACACTTTCACCTGCAAACAACCAGCACAGGCATTCTAAAAGATCTGTTTTCTTTGCTACTAGATTTTATCAAATTCATGTATCAACCCTGTTAATTTTGTCATGACTTTTGATCAGTGTGATGTGATCTGGTCTTTAAATTACAGAAATTTATATTCATTTTTAGATTCGGAGATAGTTCAAAACAGAGTTTCTTGGGAGGACGGGAAGGCAAGGATTAAGAAGTAATTTTAAAAGTGGTGGGGCCTTGATGGATTGAAAAAATTTGAGCCTTACCTGAAGCATGGAAAGATTCTTTTTGTGAGGACCAGAAGACCCACAAAAATAGTCCCAGTGACTCTACTTTAGGGGCAGTGAGAATTTGTGGTAAATAACCCCAAATGCATGGAGGCAGCCAAAATCTAGGATGGGTGGGCTAGAGAGCATTATTGGAGGTATCATAGTATTATACTCTTGTGTATTTTTAATTTAGCATAACTAAATATGCACAATGCTAAGTGCAGTACAATGTATTATAGATATAGAAATAAATCCATAAATTCCTTGAACAAAACAGACAAGCTTTCTGCCCTGAAGGGACTCAAACTTGTAGGGTGGTGTTGGGTGTGGAAATAGGCAATAAACAAATAAATATGTAAATACATAATATATTACATGGTAATAATTGCTATGGAAAAAAAGCAAGGTAAGATGGCTAGGAATAGCATCAGAATTCACTCTGACCTGAGTCAAACTCATCTCAAATTTGCTCCCTCCAGGGTTTACCTTCTTGATTAATGGCACACCAATCCTCCTACCTAGAAACCTCAGAATCGACTGTTTCCCTCCTTCCACATCTCATTGTTTAACAAATATCCTGTTGGTTGGTTGATTGTACCTTCTAAATGTTCTTTAAGCCGTCTCTTCCTTACATTTCCACTACCAACAGAACCCTATAATAAATGCCCCCTTGGTCCAGTGTAACCATCTGGTCTCCTGACTCTGGACAGGACAGTTCAACACTGTGTTTCTGAAGGACATCTACTGTGCTACAGAACATAGGGTGCAGACAGAAGCCAATGGGCTATGAGGCCATTGCCCTCCTTCCTGATGAGAGGCCAGTTTGTTTTTGTTGGCTCTGGGTCTCAGGGAGTAGGGTTAGGGAAACAAACCAACCAATAAAAAATAACCATCCAGTTACTCACTGTTTAATTTTAATGCTTTGCAAAATGCTTTCTATGGTATGTTACTTTTATTGTTTTCCAGTCATATGCAGTTCCCCTTCTCACCAACAGTTGAATGTAAGCAGGGTGGTTTTGTCCTGCTTACTGCAAGAAACAAAGTTGTAGCACATATAGGTAATCCATAAACAGTTACTGATCAATTAATGAATAACTCAGACTTTTCATCAAGGCTAATCTGTCAGCCAGCCTGAATTAGTGAGGTGTTACTGTAAAACAGCATGAGTGAAGAAGTTCGTGAATTGGATCTTGAGCTGGGCATGGTGGCTCAACGCCTGTAATCCCAGCACTTTGAGAGGCTGAGGTGGGAGGATCGCTTGACCCCAGGAGTTAAGAGACCAGCCTGGGCAATATGACGAAACACCATCTCTACAAAAAATACAAAAATGAGCCAGGCATGGTGGCAAGTACCTGTAGTCCTAGCCACTCAGGAAGTGGATGTGGGAGAATCGCTTGTGCCAAAGAGGTCAAGGCTGCAATGAGCTGAGATCGCAGCACTGCACTCCAGCCTGGGCCACAGAGCAAGACTCCGTCTCAAAAAAAAAAAAAAAAAAAAAAAAAAAGAACTGGATCTTGAGGAACATGTCACCCCGATGTCTTTAGTAGAGCAAAACTTCATAGAGAAAGGCCACCTCATAAAATCATGAGGAAGGGCAAACAAAATATAAGGAAGATTCAGAACCACAAGCAAAAAATACAGCTAATGGGGTTGTCTAAGTAAAGAAAGAAAATAGCTCAGATGTTTTTCCCGTGCTTCACTAAAGCCTTCATTTTCATGTGTCAGGGTGCTAATGTAAAACTTCAGTGATAAGTTCTATATCTAGTGCCAAAGACTAGTTTCTTTAGGGGTGCCATTGAATCAAAATCTTTCATATCTATAAAACTTTTGAAATATACTGAGATATGAGATCTCAAAGGCAGATGATAAGAGCACATATTCTGGCATCAGAATACCTGGGTCTGAAAGCTATTTCTGCCATTTATCTGTAGAGTAACCTGGGCAAGTTACTTCTAAATATAATGATAAAATATCTACCTTAAACAGTTGTTACGAGGAATGTAATTGTTAAAATATGTAAGGTCCTTGGAATGGTGCCATGTTTAACTGCTATGTAAATGTTCAAGATGACTGCTATTATTCCTTGTTCAGACTTATGTTTAGCTCTAATTTTTTTCAGAAAACTTTCTTAGGGTGAGATTACTGTAGTTAAGCTGAAGTGACGTAGCTAGTTTTTGAGCATGTTAAAAGTAAAATAATTTTTGCAGTTTCTTTAATGTAAAGTATCTGTGTGCAAAAATAATGCTAATGTCAACTCAGCGTTCCAGTTGTGTGATTATCTTCCATTTAATTTTCAGGAGAATCCTCATTGACACTGGAGAACCAGGAATTCCAGAATATATCAACTGTTTAAAGCAGGCTCTAACTGAATTTAACACAGCAATCCAGGAAATTGTAGTGACTCACTGGCACCAAGATCATTCTGGAGGCATAGGAGATATTTGTAAAAGCATCAATAATGGTAAACAGAAAACATTCATTAAGCTCATTGAGGAAAGCCGTGTTTGGAGAATAATTTATTTCAATTACAGAGCTAAGTAGTCTATAAACCATTTACTAAATACCTCGGTTTTAAATGGTACTTTTAGAAATTGATGAGGCTGTTGAATACTGTGCCTAGTTTTAACAAAGGAGGAATGGAAATCCTGATTTCTGTTTCAAATCCTCAATTTTACTTCAGTGTGTGAGTTACTATTCAGACTTAATCATAATTAACAACTGTTGAGCATTTACTCTGTGCCAGGCACTGCACTAAACAATTTATGTGGATACTGTGAGGTAGGTGCTCTTATTGTTCACATCGTAACAGATTATCTCAGGCCTTCTGTAACTTTAAGGCAGTTACTAAGATATGCTGAAATTCAGGCAAGATATCATTGTATTGATAATTCATTGTCCCTGAAACCTATACAGTACTGACATTTTCTATCTCTTTGTTTCCTCATCCCACCATCGTATACCTAGATTCATTCATTCATTCATTAAACAAATATTCCAGTTACTGTTATATGTCAGACAGTGTTCTTGGCACAAGGGGTATAGCAGTGAACAAAACAGACTGTTCTCATGGAGCTTTCATTCCACGAGGTAAATAAATAATAGATCAGGCTGGGTGCAGTGGCTCATGCCTGTAATCCCAGCACTTTGGGAGGTCAAGGTGGGTGGACTGCTTGAGCTCAGGAGTTCAAGACCAGCTTGGGCAACATAGCAAGACCCTGTCTCTACAAAAAAAGTACAAAAATTTCCCAGGTATGGTGGCGTGCACCTGCAGTCCCAGCTACTCGGGAGGCTAAGGTGGGCAGATTGCTTGAGCCAGGGAAGCTGAGGCTGCAGTAAGCCAATATTGTGCCACTGCACTCCAGCCTGGGCACCAGAGTGAAAAAAAAAGAGAAAAAAATAGATCAGATAATCATGGGTGCTATGCAGGAAAATAAAGGTACAAGAAGAGAAAGGTAAGAGAGAGTAAAGTGGAGAAGGGCAAGGGCTGTTATATCCAGAGTGGACAGAGAGAAGGAGCAAGCTCCTGGCAGGAAGGCCTGCAGGCAAACAGCATTGCAAGAGCAAAGATGCTGGAATGAGAGTGTGGTTGGCACATCCAGGGCACAGTAAGGAGGTCAAGAACATTCATGCTCATTGACATTGAGCTAGTATTTTTAAACATTTGTAAAGATCTGCTTTTTTAGGCCTTGTGACTACAATTGGGACATCTCAGCTACCACACCCAACATCACCAGGCTGCCAGTTATAAAAAACTGGCAACTAAGCTTCCTTACCCTCTTAGCTCCTTTCTTCCAATCTAAGGGGACTGTGTACCACAGGAACTTATAATCTCTCAGTCTGACTTTTCCTTCTCTTGTCTTACCTCTTTTAATTTTGTCTTACCTCTTCTTTTAATCTACCTATTAAATCTTGTGAATTAAAGAACTATTTTATGCCAGAGATGGTGGTGTGTGCTTATAATCCCAACCACTCAGAAGACTGAGGCAGGACGATAGTTTGAGCCCAGCGGTTCAAGACCAGCCTGAGCTACAAAGTGAAACCCTGTTTGCAGGGAAAAAAAAGAAAAAAAAAAAAAACTACTCTGTGGTTTCTTAATTAGCTTTGTCACCTCAGCCAACTCTTCAGATTTTTCAGTTTGAAAAATTAAAATGTTTATGGCCCACTTTTTTCCTTCATAAATCAATTTTATTGAGCTTTAATTTACATACATAAAATGTGCCCATTTTAAGTGAACAGTTTAGTGAGTTTTAACCAACATCAATACCTATGTGACCATTCCAGTCAAGATACGGAACACTTCCTCAATTCCAAAAAGAGGTCCCCTCAGGCTGCTTTGCAGTGATTTCCCCCATCCCCAGCCTCCAACAACCACTCAAATAGGATATGTGTTTTCATTTATATTTGCACATAATTTTGAAAACAGATACAAAGTTATAGTATGACATTTATTTTGTAATTTTGATATAATTGTGATTTTTTTAATTGTCTACTAAAGGTCTCATAAGCAGAAATGGAACGCCTCCATTTCTTTACTGAAAGATAAAATTATACACTTATAAACAAAACAAACAAAAAACCTCAATATCTCAATCTTGTTATATAATGTCAATTCCCAGAAAAGCATATCATTGTTTTTCTTCGGCCTCTAAGATACAAAATAATAGAGTTTGGGGTTGGAAGGGGAGGTGGTATTTGTTGTTTCTTTTTATTTCGATGTTTCTATCTCCTTTATCCTCAAACTAGCAAATTTCTTTTTTTTTTTTTTATTATACTTTAGGGTTTTAGGGTACATGTGCACAATGTGCAGGTTTGTTACATATGTATCCATGTGCCATGTTGATTTCCTGCACCCATTAACTCGTCATTTAGCATTAGGTGTATCTCCTAATGCTGTCCCTCCCCCCTCCCCCCACCCCACAACAGTCCCCGGAGTGTGATGTTCCCCTTCCTGTGTCCATGAGTTCTCATTGTTCAATTCCCACCTATGAGTGAGAACATGCGGTGTTTGGTTTTTTGTCCTTGCGATAGTTTACTGAGAATGATGTTTTCCAGTTTCATCCATGTCCCTACAAAGGACACGAACTCATCATTTTTTATGGCTGCATAGTATTCCATGGTGTATATGTGCCACATTTTCTTAATCCAGTCTATCGTTGTTGGACATTTGGGTTGGTTCCAAGTCTTTGCTATTGTGAATAGTGCCGCAATAAACATAACGTGTGCATGTGTCTTTATAGCAGCATGATTTATAGTCCTTTGGGTATATACCCAGTAATGGGATGGCTGGGTCAAATGGTATTTCTAGTTCTAGATCCCTGAGGAATCGCCACACTGACTTCCACAATGGTTGAACTAGTTTACAGTCCCACCAACAGTGTAAAAGTGTTCCTATTTCTCCACATCCTCTCCAGCACCTATTGTTTCCTGCCTTTTTAATGATGGCCATTCTAACTGGTGTGAGATGGTATCTCACTGTGGTTTTGATTTGCATTTCTCTGATGGCCAGTGATGATGAGCATTTCTTCATGTGTTTTCTGGCTGCATAAATGTCTTCTTTTGAGAAGTGTCTGTTCGTGTCCTCTGCCCACTTTTTGATGGGGTTGTTTGTTTTTTTCTTGTAAATTTGTTTGAGTTCATTGTAGATTCTGGATATTAGCCCTTTGTCAGATGAGTAGGTTGCAAAAATTTTCTCCCATTCTGTAGGTTGCCTGTTCACTCTGATGGTAGTTTCTTTTGCTGTGCAGAAGCTCTTTAGTTTAATGAGATCCCATTTGTCGATTTTGGCTTTTGTTGCCATTGCTTTTGGTGTTTTAGACATGAAGTCCTTGCCCACGCCTATGTCCTGAATGGTATTGCCTAGGTTTTCTTGTAGGATTTTAATGGTTTTAGGTCTAACATATAAGTCTTTAATCCATCTTGAATTAATTTTTGTATAAGGTGTAAGGAAGGGATCCAGTTTCAGCTTTCTACATATGGCTAGCCAGTTTTCCCAGAAGCATTTATTAAATAGGGATGGGCAAAAACTGGAAGCATTCCCTCTGAAAACTGGCACAAGACAGGGATGCCCTCTCTCACCGCTCCTATTCAACATAGTGCTGGAAGTTCTGGCCAGAGCAATCAGGCAGGAGAAGGAAATAAAGGGTATTCAATTAGGAAAAGAGGAAGTCAAATTGTCCCTGTTTGCAGATGACATGATTGTATATCTAGAAAACCCCATTGTCTCAGCCCAAAATCTCCTTAAGCTGATTAGCAACTTCAGCAAAGTCTCAGGATACAAAATCAATGTACAAAAATCACAAGCATTCTTGTACACCAATAACAGACAAACAGAGAGCCAAATCATGAGTGAACTCCCATTCACAATTGCTTCAAAGAGAATCAAATACCTAGGAATCCAACTTACAAGGGATGTGAAGGACCTCTTCAAGGAGAACTACAAACCATTGCTCAATGAAATAAAAGAGGATACAAACAAATGGAAGAACATTCCATGCTCATGGGTTGGAAGAATCAATATCGTGAAAATGGCCATACTGCCCAAGGTAATTTATAGATTCAATGCCATCTCCATCAAGCTACCAATGACTTTCTTCACAGAATTGGAAAAAACTACTTTAAAGTTCATATGGAACCAAAAAAGAGCCCGCATCGCCAAGTCAATCCTAAGCCAAAAGAACAAAGCTGGAGGCATCACGCTACCTGATTTTAAACTATACTACAAGGCTACAGTAACCAAAACAGCATGGTACTGGTACCACAACAGAGACATAGATCAATGGAACAGAATAGAGCCCTCAGAAATGATGCCGCATAGCTACAACTATCTGATCTTTGACAAACCTGACAAAAACAAGAAATGGGGAAACTAGCAAATTTCTATGCCTTGTCCATTTTTCTTTGAAATATCTCTTTCTCCCTTCATATTTCCAGTGCTACAATCTTAACCCTAATATTCATTACCTTCCAGCTGGGAAATTGCAGTCATTCCCCTCCTGGGCTCTCTGATCTTTTGGTCTCCCTACCCACAGCCACCATATTGATCATCAGTTAACACTATTTCATTATCTTACTAAAGAGTGTGCAGTGATTACACATGGTAAAGTTTAAATTCTTCTATTTTGTAAAAGGCAATTTGAGACCCTTTCTGATCTGAGCTCATCTTACCTATCCAACTTTGTCTCCACTCTTCCCAGCCAGTATTTTGCAGTAGAAAGTTGGTAGCATTATGTTGTCACACATATGTCATCCTCATTCTCATTTTAATGCTTTTTTTTTTTGAGACAGAGTCTCACACTGTCGCTCAGCCTGGAATGCAATGGCACGATCTTGGCTCACTGCAACCTCCGCCTCCCGGGCTCATTCGATTCTCCTGCCTCAGCCTCCCTAGTATCTGGGATGATATGCGCACACCACCACACCTGGCTAATTTTTTTTGTATGTTTAGTAGAGATGGGGTTTCACTATGTTGGCCAGACTGGTCTCGAACTCCTGACCTCATGATCCATCCGCCTTGGCCTCCCGAAGTGCTGGGATTACAGGCGTGAGCCACCGCGCCTGGACTTAATGCCTTTTCTAATGCTGTTCCCCTAACCTACAAGTCCTTCTCTGTACCTTTACCCATCCTGCTCATTCTGTAAGTCACACCTCAAGTTCTATCATATTTATAAATCCCTTCCTAACTCTCCTTTCTGTGAACTCCTGCTGCCTTTATTAGCTGAATTGTCCATTTAATATTCATTAAATGGTACCAAGTATAGTTCTTTGTTACATGTTTGTAAGTTTTAGTTTCCCAATCAGGACAGCTTTTAAGAACTTTGATATCACAGTGGTTGTATTCAGTATACCTAGTATACTGGTTAGTTAATTGGCACTCAATTGTTAATTGGTTAATTAATTTATTTCCTTTGTGTCAGTGAGGGGTGGTATAGATTAAGCTTTTTTTTTTTTTTTTTTTTTGAGAAGGAGTCTCACTCTTTCACCCAGGCTGGAGTGCAATGACGCGATCTCGGCTCACTGCAGGCTCCTTCCCCCGGGGTTCATGCCATTCTCCTGCCTCAGCCTCCCGCGTAGCTGGGACTACAGGCGCCCGCCACCTCGCCCGGCTAATTTTTTGTATTTTTAGTAGAGACAGGGTTTCACCGTGTTAGCCAGGATGGTCTCGATCTCCTGACCTCATGATCCACCCGCCTCGGCCTCCCAAAGTGCTGGGATTACAGGCGTGAGCCACCGCGCCCGGCCGATTAAGCTTATTTTAAAGGTTTAATATCTTAGCCACTGGTTTGGGGCTTCATTTCAGTACTCATAGCAAGGACCTCATGCTTTCGTTATTAATGTTCATCCTTTTGTTATTAATTACTGTCGTGACACCTTTGCTACATGTTAGGCACCTGGATAGAGAAAAGTTTCCAGGTTCTGTATTACTGCCTCTTCAACACTTGTCAGGATGCCAAAGCTAGCTACTTTTACATTTTTTGTATAAACTAGGAGTGACTCGAAAAATAGAGGCTTTCATGTAGACCTAGAGGGGCATGAAAGAATGAAGAGCTGTTTGGTTGAAAGATATGAAATAGTTACATCCCAGAGATAACCTGCTGTAATTCATCCCATTTTCTGTTGTCTCTTAATGTTAACATTTTATGCAGTCATTCACAAGTGTTAGCTTTATGAAAGTTGATCTCTTAAAAGGCTTAATTATAAAGTGTGAATTAATATATTTTGTATGTTTTATGACTAGACACTACCTATTGCATTAAAAAACTCCCACGGAATCCTCAGAGAGAAGAAATTATAGGAAATGGAGAGCAACAATATGTTTATCTGAAAGATGGAGATATGATTAAGACTGAGGGAGCAACTCTAAGGTAAGTAAATATCCCTTAGCCAGGGAAGGTGAACAGTCTGTGTATGTGTGTTATAAAAAAGGATGGAAGGATCTCAGCACTTTGGGAGGCTGAGATGGGAAGATCATTTCAGCCCAGGAGTTCAAGACCAGCCTGGGCAACATAGTAAGACCTTGTCTCTACCAAAAAAAAATTTAATTAGCTGAGCATGGTGGCACATGCCTATAATCCTCGCTATTCAGGAGGCTGAGATGAGATGATCGCTTGAACCTGGGAGGCAGAGGCTGCAGTGAGTCAAGATTGTACCACTGTACTCTAGCCTGTGCAACTGAGTGAAACCTTGTCTCAAAAAAAAAAAAAAAAAGATCTATGCATATGTGCCGGTATGTGTAAAGAGTACATCAGGAAGGATACAAAAGAAATCCAATAACATTGCTTACTCTGGGAGGAGAAAATGAGTTGCTTGAGAAATGAGAAAGACTTCACTCTTTATTAAATTGTTTATTTGAATCATATGATTACCATTGTTTTAAAAAATAAAATTTACACTTTAAAAAATAAGCGTTGTCTCCTAAGGAGGCTTAGGATCTACCTATCAATTCAATTCAGGGCTTTCCCATATTCTCACTTCCAAAAGATGACCCATACCTAAATTAAATAAGTTTTAGGCCCGACCAATCATACCTCATGACCTATCTGAGGGTTTCAAAATGGTATTTCAAACTCAGTTATTTTAAAACTGAACTCCTCTCTCCCCCACAATCTGCACCTGTTTTCTGATCTCAGAACATCCACTTTTCTCAGTATGTAAGACTTTACTCATTCTTCTAAGACAGAGGCTTCAGGATTACCTTGCACTGCTCTTCACCTTTACCATCCCCCTCCCCTGGACCACCACACTAATCAGGTTAGTTTTTACATCAAAAATATTTGTCAGCTGACACAAACAAATGGAAACACATCCCAAGCTCATGTTTGGGTAGGATCAGTATTGTGAAAATGACCATACTGCCAAAAGCAATCTACAAATTCAACACAATCCCCATCAAAATACCACCATCATTCTTCACAGAATTAGAAAAAACAATTCTAAAATTCATATGGAACCAAAAAAGAGCCCGCATAGCCAAAGCAAGACTAAGCAAAAAGAACAAATCTGGAGGCATCACACTACCTGATTTCAAACTATACTGTAAGGCCATAGTCACCAAACAGCATGGTACCAATATAAAATAGTCACATACACCAATGGAACAGAATAGAGAACCCAGAAATAAACCTAAATACTTACAGCCAACTGATCTTTGACAAAGCAAACAAAACCATGAAGTGGGGAAAGGACACCCTTTTCAATAAATGGGGGGAGGATAACTGGCTAGCCACATATAGAGAATGAAACTGGATCCTTATCTCTCACCTTATACAAAAATCGACTCAAGATGGATTAAGGACTTAAATCTAAGACCTGAAACTATAAAAATTACAGAAGATAACATTGGAAAAACCCCTAGACATTGGCTTAGGCAAGATTTCATGACCAAGAACCCAAAAGCAAATGTATTAAAAAAAAAGATAAACAGTTGGGACTTAATTAAACTAAAGAGCTTTTGCATGGCAAAAGGAACAAACAGCAGAGTAAACAGACAACCCACAGAGTGGGAGAAAATCTTCATAATCTGTACATCTGACAAAGGACTAATATCCAGAATTTACAATGAACACAAATCAGTAAGAAAAAAACAAGCCCATCAAAAAGTAGGCTAAGGACATGAATAGACAGTTCTCAAAAGAAGATATACAAATGGCCAACAAACATGAAAAAATACTCAACATCACTAATGATCAGGGAAATACAAATCAAAACCACAATGCAATACCACCTCACTCCTGCAAGAATGGCCATAATCAAAAAATCAAAAAACAGTAAATGTTGGTGTGGTTGCGGTGAACAGGGAACACTTTCTACACTGCTGGTGGGAATGTAAATTAGTACAACCACTATGGAAAACTGTGGAGATTCCTTAAAGAACTAAAAGTAGAACTACCATTTGATCCAGCAATCCCGCTACCGGGTATCTACCCAGAGGAAAAGAAGTCATTATACAAAAAAGATACTTGCATACACATGTTCATAGCAGCACAGTTTGCAATTGTAAAATCATGGAACCAACTCAAATGCCCATCAATCAACGAGTGGATAAAGAAACTGTGGTATATATATATGATGGAATACTACTCAGCCATAAAAAGGAATGAATTATGGGCCAGGCATGGTGGCTCACACCTGTAATCCCAGCACTTTGGGAGGCCAAGGCAGGTGGATCACCTGAGGTCAGGAGTTTGAGACCAGCCTGGCCAACATGATGAAACCCTGTCTCTACTAAAAAAAAATACAAAAATTAGCCGGGCATGGTGGTGCATGCCTGTAATCCCAGCTACTTGGGAGGCTAAGGTAGGAGAATTGCTTGAATCCGGGAGGCAGAGGTCGCAATGAGCCGAAATTGTGCCACTGCACTCCAGCCTGGGCAACAAGAGTGAAACTCCCTCTCAAAAAAAAAAAAAAAAGGAATTAATTAACAGCATTTGTAGTGACCTGGATGAGATTGGAGACTATTATTCTAAGTGAAGTAACTCAGGAATGGAAAACCAAACATTGTTTGTTCTCACTGATATGTGGAAGCTAAGCTATGAGGACGCAAAGGCATAAGAACAATACAGTGGACTTTGGGGACTTGGGGGGAAGGGCGGGAGGCAGGTGAGGGATAAAAGACTACAAATAGGGTACAGTGTATATTGCTCAGGTGATGAGTGCACCAAAATCTCACAGATCACCACCAAAGGACTTATGTAACCAGATACCACCTGTACCCCAATAACTTATGGAAAAAATAAATTTGTCAGCTGAGCACAGTGGCACACGCCTGTAGTCTCAGCCACACAGGAGGCTGAGGCAGGAGGATCACTTAAGTCCAGGAGTTCTTGGCTGTAGTGTACTATGCCAATCGCATGTCCATGTTAAGTTCAGCGTCAATATGGTGACCTCTCAGACCTGAGGAGCTGGGGACCACCAGGTTGCCTAAGGAGAGGTGAACTGGCCCAGATCAGAAACAGAGCAGGTCAGAACTCCCATGCTGATCAGTACTGGGATCGAGCCTGTAAATAGCCACTGCACTCCAGCCTGGGCAACAAAGTAGAAACCCATCTCTAAAAAAAAAAATAGGTAAATACACACACATAAACACGCACACATGTATTTGTCAGTGCTATCCCTTCTTCACATCCACTACCAGTACTTCCTCCTTTATCTTACTGTCTCCAGCTCTCCCCTTTAGCCTACCATCCTACATTGTGCTACTTGAAATTTTAATGACTCTCGCTGTATACAACATAATGTTTATTCTCTTTACCATACCACAGTCTGACCCCAGGCCACTTTTCTGGTCTTAGTTCCCACTCCCCTCACAAAAACACTTAGCCATATACAAATACTCCTGGGCATATTATGCCTGTTTATGTCTTTGTTTATATCACCCCATTCCACTACTTGTCTCCCCGGTAAATTCTTATCTATTTATTCTTCAAAGTCCAGTTCACATGTTACTTATATCAAGAATGCTTTCTGGGCAAAATTAACTGCTCTTCTCCAGCTTTTGTATAAATTTTATTCTATAATAGCACCTACTAAGTTGTATTGTGGTTTTGTGGAGGGGGGTAAGTGTCTCCTTAAAAAGCAGTCAGCTCCTTAAGTTCACAATATTAGTTAATACCAGTTGCCATAGCAAAACAACTCAGAAATGTTTAATGGCTCAAATAGGAAATAAATTTATTTCTTGGTCCCATACAGTCCCAAAAAGGTTCCCAGTTAGCCAGTGGCCCTCTGCAGGTAACGATGTATGCTCCTTCCATCTTGTGATTCTACCCTCCTCAAGGCTTTTTTTTCAAGGTTGCATGATCAGCTCGATCAATCCAGCAGGCAGAAAAGAGCATGGAAGGGATATTTCATGGGAGGTTTTCATGGACCAAGTCTTCTGTTGCATTGGCTGTCAATTCAGTCATAAGCCACCCCTAACTATAGGGTGTCTGGGAAATATACTTTAACTGTATGCCCAGCAAAATAGAGGAAATAGGTTTAGTAACTAGATAGCCATTCTCTGATACAGGCAGATACCAGATTCATCCTCACATCCTCACCTCTAGCACACAGAAGGCACTGAATATTTATCTTACATATAGTTAATATCTTTAAAGAGGCAAATAGATGAACAGATGAGTAAGAGAAAATGAAGTAGTAGATGTCCATGTCCTCTTTTAAACTGGTGCCCCTTTTTTTCTACTGTGCTGTGATTTTCAAAATGTAGTTTAGAAACCTGCTAGTTTCTGGGCAGTTTCCTTATAATGCTCTTTTTGAAAATATAGCCAGGTGTGGTGGCTCACACCTGTAATCCCAGTACTTTGGGAGGCCAAGGCAGGTGGTTTGAGACTAGCCTGGGTAACATGGCGAAACCCCGTCTCTACCAAAAATACAGAAAAAATAGCCAGGCATGGTGGTGTGCGCATATGGTCCCAGCTACTTGTGAGGCTGAGGTGAGAGGATTGTTTGAGCCTGTGAGGGCAGAGGTTGCAGTGAACTGGGATAGTGCCACTACACTCCAGCCTGGTGACAGCAAGACTCTGTCTCCAAAAAAAAAGAAAATATAATAGCATGTTATATAATTCACCCATGACACCAAAGGAAAACAAATGTTATATTACTACTTGCTCAAAAAGTATTCTTGACAATACTGAAATTTCCTCCATAGCACACCAGCCCTAGACCAAGTTAATGAAAGGGGTAGAGATGGTTTATTGAATCTCCTGTCTCGAAGATTTGGGAATCACAGTACTGGTTTATCACAGTTATCATAGAATCATGGGTATTCATTAGAGCTATACCTAATTTACCAGATTAAAGATATGCAGCTGTTGGATGTTAACTGCCATCCAGGTGGAACAGGACTTTTTTTTTTAAACTTCTTATCAAAGTATAATATATAAACAGGAAAGATCACATAGCATAAATGGACAAAGTAATGAATTTTCACAGATTGAACAAGGCCCATAAGCAGCATTCAGATGAAGAAACAGAACAGTATCAGTGTCCCAGAAATCTCCCTTGTGCCTGCTTCCCCTTCAGTTGAGTACTGTCTTGGATTCCTGGAGTGAATTGATGCCAAGGATTTCAAATATATGAATTCTATTTAATTTTTGTTTTACTGTGCTCTGATGGGAGTCTGTGTAAAGATTTAAGGGGAAAACTGACAGAATCAAAAACAGACACATTTTAAAAATGACTAGTAGTAAATAATCTTTTCTCAAAATATAAATTCTCATTATGCTAAAGCCTGGATAAAACATTTAATTTCCTGATGACTGTGGTTTTCAATTTCCACTTTTACGAAGTCAGAAAAGCCCAATTGTTTTCAATATTAACATGTAATATTTTAAGCAAAACCTTTGTTAAGCTAGCTAGTGAAAAGACATTTGACAGAGCTCAACTCTATATAAATACCAGTACTTAAGAATTTTGTTCAGCGAAAGTTCCATAAATAGAAGGTTAAAATCCGCCTCGGTCCTCATGTAGTCATTGGCCAGTTGATCTTGCCTACTTGCCAACTTTGAAAAAAATAAAATGCAGTAGGGACAGAGATAATATCCACCAAGAACGCTTGCAGTAAAAAGTAGAAAACTAGAAAGGTTTTTCAGTAAGAATTTGATTCTGGATGTAAACTAGCAAGCTAAGTTAAATTTCTTGAAGAAAAGTCAATCTGACAGTTTTTGATCACTGTCTTGAATTCTCTAAGAGAGTCATCCTTACAAAGTCCACTCTATCACAGAAGTAACAGAACTAGATAAATTTTCTACCTGCTAAATAGGAAGGCCACAGCTGCAGTTCCTGTCATCTTTAGCAAAGCACCTCTGATGTCATTTCCTTTTCTCCTGCCTGTGTGAAGTGAATTTTAACACTTTTATGCAAATTACAGCAGCCACCCAGGTGACTGGAGAATTGAGATTACTGATTCCCCAATTTAAGAAACCCTGCTACTTGTTTTCTGTGTTTATATCACAGAAAAACAGACTATTTTCTGTGTTTATATCACAGAAAACAATTACTGAGTTCTGATGTGGTAGGGGGTCAGGGAGGGCTGATAATGAAGGAGGCATTGCAAGCAAGACAGTTTTCAGATGAAGAGTGGTTCTCCAAGTGAGTAGATTGGGGTTCTGTTTGTTAATTCATTCTATGTATTCATAAGATTGTCCACAAGATATGACACATCGCCACACACAGACACATATTTATATAGTTGGCTGGAAATACACCCCTTGGAATTATTTTCATATAACATTGAATACTTCTATTAACAGCTTGCAGCAAGTTTAACCAGACAAAAGAGATGGTTTCTAACAGCTCTTTAATACCTTGCCATTGGATCAACTATAATATAGTAATTGTTTGCAATATATGAAATATATACTTGGAAACTATAAAAGCATAATAGTTCTTAATGTCAGACATTGGCCTTTCAAAAATAATTGCTTCTATTAGTATCTCATGTCTTATACCTTATATCTATTATATTATTAGACTTTTTTAAGTCTTTAGAGTTTCAATATTTAATATTGAGGATTTGGTTGATTTTTATATTTATGGCAAAGGAGAAACTTCCCTAAGTTATAGTCATTTCAGTTCTCTTAAATACTTTTATTTAAGAGTTGAATTTTATCAAATATCTTTTCACTGTCTAGGGAGATGAACTTATTAGTTTCCTCCATATCTTTACTATGATTTTCAGGGATCTTAAAATATTGGAGCATTCTTGCATTTTTTAATAAACCTTATTTGGTCATGATCTTTCAATGTGCTTTTGGATTCTCTTTGTTAATATTTTGGTTATTATTTTTAGAATAGTAATAAAATTGGGTAGTATTTTTCTTTTTGTACCTTTGTCAGTTTGGGGCTTTATCTGTTTCTCTTTTTTTTCTTTTTCTTTTTCTTTTTTTTTTTTTTTTGAGACAGAGTCTCACTTTGTCGCCGAGGCTGGAGTGCAGTGGCACAATGTTGGCTCACTGCAACCTTCGCCTCCTGGGTTCAAGCAATTCTCCTGCCTTAGCCTCCTGAGTAGCTGAGATCACAGGCATCTGCCACCACGCCCAGCTAATTTTTGTATTTTTAGTAGAGACGGGGTTTCGCCATGTTGGCCAGGCTGATCTCGAACTCCTGACCTCAGGCCTCGGCCTCCCGAAGTGCTGGGATTACAGGCATGAGCTACCACACCTGGCCTTTTTCTATGCTCCAGGAGAGTTTAAGTACATAGTAGTGAAATTATCTGACCTTTAAATGTTTGGTAGAATTATCCTGTGAAAATACTGAACCTTTAGTTTCTAATGACAGTCACACATCTTTTTACTAGAGCTTCACTGTTGCTTATTAATAATGTGGTCCTGTGAGTTAAGCTTAACACAAATAACTTTATGCTTATTTCTGTATACTACTTTTTATAGATTATTTTTTAATATAAGGTTGGCCTAAATGAGTTGTATTCTAAATTAAACTATAATCAGATTATCTTGTAAAAAGACAGGTTTACTTAGGCTGGGCATGGTGGCTCACACTTGTAATCCCAGCTCTTTGGGAGACCAAGGTGGGAGGATCCCTTGATGCCAGGAATTCAAGGCTGCAGTGAGCCATGATCACTCCACTGCACTCCAGACTAGGTGACAGGGTAAGCCCTCATCTCTTAAAAATAATAATAAAATTTTTAAAAACATTTTTCAAAAGGTTTACTTATTACTGTGGCTTCTAGAATCTAAAATCCAAACTTGAAAACATTTACATATCATGGCTAGGCTCATCAAGATCTCGAGGAAGAGAGACACACATAATTACCTTTAATGGTATAGTTTTGTTGTACAGGAACAAACAGACAAATGACACAAATGATTAGCTAAGAGGTGAAAGTGGTTGCATCTAGGGAGAAAGAAATTAAACAGTGGGGCAGTAACAGTTACAAATCTTAGAGGACTATTTGATTCTTTCCTACATCTTATTTTTCAATTTGAGATATTAACTTTCCACTATGAAAAAATTAGAATTGGGTTTTCCTCTTCTCCCACTTGTGAGCACCATTCCTGTCCTCTAACCTCTCAATGTCATAATGCTGGTTAGATCAGCATTTGGTGTTGATGTTGTTGACTGTAGACACTATTTACGGCTGAACCGTGTAGTAAACTATCCTCATTTTTCTCTGCTTTCCTGCAGTTAGTCATTGTTTTTGCTTTGTTATTTTGGATAGTTTTCTGTGTATTTATCACTAATTTAACTCTGAGTATATAAATCTTCCCTTAGGGTGTTTAAATGCATCATGGACTCTCTCAATTTAATCTTCTGAAAGAACCTACCCTTTAAGCCTTCCAGCTAATAACTTGCTCCTGTCGGCTTGTTTTCCTCCAGGCCTGGTGCTGGTGTCATCTCAGAATTCCCTGCACTCTCACCTGGGGCTTCCCTTTGCCTCTCTCCAGTGTTGGATCTCCTTTCTCCAGTGCCCCATAACTTTCTTAAAACCCTCTCTGTTTTAGGGGAACCCATCTCCAGTAGCTTCCTGAGAAATGGTGAATTTTTGAGACCTTAGATGTCTAAAAGTATCCTTTTTTCATCTAACTTTATTTAAGGTATTTATGAGTAGAGATTCTAAGTTGAAAGTATTTTTCCTTCTCAGTATTCTCTGCAAGATTTCATTTCCTTCTGGTTTCAATATTGCAATAGAAAAATCTAAAGCCCTTCTGATTGCTGAACTTCTTTGGTCCCTGGCTTTTGCTTTTTTCCTTCTTTTCCACTGTATCCTGAAATTTCACAGTGATTCCTTCATCAAAGGAATCACTACCTCATCAAAGGATCCTACCTCAGCATGCAAAGGTGCCATATTTTGGCAGTAGTGTGTTCTGAGTCCCATCATCAGAAAAAACTCAGAGGAGTTGACTGTAGTTTTAGTCAAAGCGAGTCTTTGTCAATCCATGATAGGCCTTCTCAGTCTGGAAACGTGTCCTTCAGTTCCAAAAATTTTTCTTGAGGTGCTTATTTTCTCTCATCTCTTTTGTGCTGTTTCGTTTACTAAAATTCCTATTATTTTGTTAGAACTCCTGTACTACTCTAACTTTATTTTTTTCTCTCTCATTTTTCATCTTTTTTTCCTTTTTACTATACTTCCTGGGAGATTTTTATTAACTTTATCGCCTCATCTTACTACCTGTTTTTATTTCTGTTCTCAGATTTGTAATTTTCCGAAACTCTTTTTGTTCCCAAAATATTCCTTTTATACTAACCTATTCTTGTTTCATAGTTGCAATTTCTTCTTTTTTTGCTGAGGATATTATATTCTGTGGGGTTTGGTTGTTTTGGAAATTTTCTTCATAACCCCCTTTGTTTGCTTGTTTGTTTTTATTCACTGTCTTCAACATAGCTTTCCTTAGATGCCTAGTAATCCTGATTATCTTCTGATGTTTCCTAATTGTGTTCTGATGGAAACTACAGAGCTGTTTGGGAGCTCTGAGAATGTGAGGGGGAGGCTTCCGTAGGCTTTAGGCCTCACTGTAGGATAATCTGGATGAGCTCTTCAGTTGGGAACTTTCCAGCATTGGTATCATAGAGGCTTTCTTCCTGAGCTGGTGAAATAACTTAGAGAAAGACTCTTCTAATCTTCATGTAGCGTAAAGGCCTGACTGCCAGAATTATAGAAGCTGAATGTGGAAAGAAGGCATAGGAATCTACATATATTCTTGTCATCTTCCTTTTTTTTAGTATATTGTCACTTCCTCCATCTATGCCTCTGTTTTACCCTCTTCAAAGATCAAACCTCCAGCGTTTCCCTTAGTGAGATTGGGGCACTTCTCAACTCAAAGTGGGAAGAGACTCTGAGGATCTGAATGTTTGTTAAAAAGACTTTCAACAGACTTCTTATTTCAGCCACCTTCCTACCACTTCACCCTCCACTTCCAGATTTCCTAAATCCTTAGACTTTGAGGAATTCTGCAGTGCAAATCTGATTGGTTCTCAGCTTTCCCTGCTGCTTATTTAGGCTTCGATTTTCTCCTGTCTGATAAGTCACTTATCACTCATCTATATGTCATCACATTTACCCTATTCCCACAAAATATTCCATTATTGGGAAGATTTATTAAGTATATTCCAAGCATGGCTGGTACAGTGGCTCCCGCCTGTAATCCCAGCACTTTGGGAGGCCAAGGCGGGCAGATCACTTGAGGTCAGGAGTTTGAGACTACCCTGGCCAACATGGTGAAACCCCATCTCTACTAAAAATACAAAAATTAGCCAGGCGTGGTGGTGGGCACCTGTAGTCCCAGCTACTCGGGAGGCTGAGGCAGGACAATTTCTTGAACCTGGGAGGCAGAGGTTGCAGTGAGCCAAGATTGCACCACTGCACTCCAGTCTGGGCGACAGAGGGAGACCCTGTCTCAAAAAAAATTATATATATAGATAGAGATATGTATATTCCAAGCACATAAAAACTCAATACTGACTAGAATAGCAGGTAATTATCCTCTTAAACTAAATAAAATATAATTTAAACCATATTCCTTCAGACATTTATTGCTATTTGCTGTGATTATGTAAAATGAAGAGGTTAATAATGCCCAACCCAAAGTAGTGTAAGGATTAAATGTGTAATATGTGTAAATCCCTGAAGACACTGCCTGGTACATGGAAAGCAATCTATTACTAAAATTAACTACTACTAAGTGCCAAGTACTGAGTGTATAAAAATGAAAATGAGATGAGAGTCCTGCCCTTCTGGAACTCATAACCTTGTGAGGTAGAATAGTAAACAAAACTATGTGAAGCCTACAGAATAACATATAATTCAAAGTAGAAGAAGAATATAGAGGCAACGGTGACCTGTACAGAGAATTAAGTCTGCATATTGCTGAGAAGTCAGGGGGTGCTTTGCAGAACAGATTATTTGAGCTCAGCTTTTTATCTGGTTTATTGTTGGCATAGTTATAAAACAATATAAATGTAAATAAGAATTTTTGAAATAAAATACCTATCATACTTTAAAAGTATTATAATCAGTTTCGTCAACAAAAACTGAAAATTGGAGGAAAGGAAAAAGGAAATAAAAGCATGTTAAATTTCTTATATAGGGTAAAATTTATAAAACACGGCTCTGTCTTAAAATTTTTAATTAGAGAGAAAAAAATAGATTAAAGAGTCTTTTTCTGATTTGCATTTCTCTGATGGCCAGTGATGATGAGCATTTTTTCATGTGTCTTTTGGCTGCATAAATGTCTTCTTTTGAGAGTGTCTGTTCATATCCTTCACCCACTTTTTGATGGGGTTGTTTGTTTTTTTTGGTAAATTTGTTGAAGTTCATCGTAGATTCTGGATATTAGCCCTTTGTCAGATGAGTAGATTGCAAAAATTTTCTCCCATTCTGTAGGTTGCCTGTTCACTCTAATGGTAGTTTCTTTTGCTGTGCAGAAGCTCTTAACCACAATGAGATTCCATCTCACACCAGTTAGAATGGCGATCATTAAAAAGTCAGGAAACAACAGGTGCTGGAGAGGATGTGGAGAAATAGGAACACTTTTACACTGTTGGTGGGACTGTAAACTAGTTCAACCATTGTGGAAGTCAGTGTGGCGATTCCTCAGGGATCTAGAACTAGAAATACCATTTGACCCAGCAATCTCATTACTGGGTATATACCCAAAGGATTATAAATCATGCTGCTATAAAGACACATGCACACATATGTTTATCGCAGCACTATTCACAATAGCAAAGACGTGGAACCAACCCAAACGTCCAACAATGATAGACTGGATTAAGAAAACGTGGCATATATACACCATGGAATACTATGCAGCCATAAAAAATGATGAGTTCATGTCCTTTGTAGGGACATGGATGAAGCTGGAAACCATCATTCTCAGCAAACTATCGCAAGGACAAAAAACCAAACACCGCATGTTCTCACTCATAGGTGGGAATTGAACGATGAGAACACATGGACACAGGAAGGGGAACATCACACACCGGGGCCTATTGTGGGGTGGGCGGGCGGGGGAGGGATACCATTTGGAGATATACCTAATGTTAAATATTTGACGAGTTACTGGGTGCAGCACACCAACATGGCATGTGTATACATATGTAACTAAGCTGCACGTTGTGCACATGTACCCTAAAACTGAAAGTATAATTTAAAAAAAAAAAAGAGTCTTTTTCTGACCACCTTCTGCCTGTTAAGAAAGTTTCTTTTAAGCTTTTAGATAATAACTACTAAAATAAATTTTTTACCATTTATTAAGCATGCAACTTTGTGCCATCTACTATGCTAAGCACTTAAATACTTGTCTTTGAAAAGTATATACTGATGTCAGCCTAGGCAACATAAAGAGACCTTGTCTTCACAAAAAATAAAAATAAATTAGCCAAGCGTGGTGGCACATACCTGTGCTCCCAACTACTCGGGAGACTGAAGTGGGAGAACTGCTTGAGCCCAGGAGGTCGAGGCTGCAGTGAGCCAGGATCACGCCACCACACTTCAGCCTGGGTGAGAACAGCTTGGAAAACATAGGAAGACCTTGACCTATCTCAAAAATAAATAAACGTGTGTGTGTGTGTGTGTGTGTGTGTATAAAATGATGTAAACATATAATGATGTAGGAAAGTACAATATAATAAGAATTCAAAAATCAGGTATTAAAACAATATCACAGTTTTGTTTTTAAAATATAAATATGCATAGAAAATCCAAAAATATATATTCTGTAATAATAAAAGCACTCCCTCTGAGGAATAGAAATGATTGTTGATGTTCATTTCTTTTAGACACTTTCCTTTTCTATTTTCCAAATTTGTTATAATCAGTGCTTATTATTTATAAGATAAGAAAAATGGTAGGAGGCCGGACGAGGTGGCTCGTGCCTGTAATCCCAGCACTTTGGGAGGCCGAGGTGGTAGGATTGCTTGAGTCTAAGAGTTCAAGACCAGCCCGGTCAATATTGTGAGATCCTGTCTCTACAAAATATAAAAATAAAAATAAACTAGCCAGGCTTGGTGGCCCACACCTGTGGTTCCAGCTACTCGGGAGGCTGAGGTGGGAGGGTCACTTGAGCCCGGAAGATTGAGCCTGCAGTGACCTGTGATCCTGCCTCTGCACTGCAGCCTGGGCAACAGAGTGAGACCCTGTCTTAGAAAAAGAAAAGAAAAAGGGTGGGAAAAGTATTAAATTTTACTTCAGAATGAGAATCTTGGTTTAGTTAAAGGAGATAATTTTCTAATGATAATTTTCAGTGGGTTCAAGAAAAGAAAAGCTTTTTAACTCATCCGTTTATTTGTGTCTAAAGATAAGGATAGAGAATAATTTACTTCTCAAAATTTCTTCTAAGCTTGAGTTCATAATTGTTATTATTCCTTATTTCTTCCTTTAACCAGAGTTCTATATACACCTGGCCACACTGACGATCATATGGCTCTACTCTTAGAAGAGGAAAATGCTATCTTTTCTGGAGATTGCATCCTAGGGGAAGGAACAACGGTATTTGAAGACCTCTATGATTATATGAACTCTTTAAAAGAGTTACTGAAAATCAAAGCTGATATTATATATCCAGGTGGGTAATTTTTTAATTTTTTTATATTTTTAAATAGAGACAAGGGCTTGCTATGTTTTCCAGGCTGTTCTCAAACTCCTGACCTCAAGCAGTCCTCCCACCTCAACCTTCTAAAGCGCTGGGTTTACAGGCATGCCAAAGTGGGTAGTTTTTCAAACCTAGCAAACCATTTGTGTCAAATGAGGAAGGTTCATTTTGGCTTGTCTCTGTATGTATTTGGCCTTGAAGAGATAACATATAAGGCCAGGCTCAGTGGCTCACACCTGTAATCCCAGCACTTTGGAATGCCAAGGCGGGCAGATCATGAGTTCAGAAGTTCAAGACCAGCCTGGCCAACATGGTGAAACCCCATCTCTACTAAAAATAAAAAAATTAGCTGAGTGTGGCGGTGCATGCCTATAATCCCAGCTACTTGGGAGGCTGAGACAGGAGAGTCGCTTGAACCTGGGAGGTGGAAGCTGCAGTCAGCTGAGATCGCACCACTGCATGCCAGCCTGGGTGACAGAAGCAAGACTCTGTGTGGGGAAAAAAAAACATACAAACTACTTCTTTAAAATATACCCCTCTTTGAGAGGCCTAGGTGGGCAGATCACCTGAGGTCAGGAGTTCGAGACCAGCCTGGCCAACATGGTGAAACCCTGTCTCTACTAATAATACAAAAATTACCCAGGCGTGGTGGCGGGTACCTATAATCCCAGCTACTCGGGAGGCTGAGGCAGGAGAGTTGCTTGAACCTGGGAGGTGGAGGTTGCAATGAGCCAAGATCCGCCATTGCACTCCAGCCTGGGCAACAGAGCGAAACTCTGTCTCAAAAAAAAAAAAAAGAAAAGAAAATACACCCCTAAGTCCTGTCTAGCTGTGCAGTTAAAGAGAAGGCCAAGAGCCATATTAATAACTTTTGATAAAGATATGAGGGTTGTTTTTCAACATATAGTTATTAATAGAACTGTTAAAAAGAAATATACTTACATTGAAATGGGAAAATATTTTCATTCCATAAGCCACCGTTATTTTTGTTAACTTGATTTGTATTTGGACCACATTTTAGCTGTGTAACTTTGGGTAATGTTTGACCTCTGAGCTTTAGTTTTTTTAATTTACAATATTGAAATACCAGTAGCTTCTGTATCAACTATAAAATGGTATCTTTATTTCCATTCTCCAGAAAAAGAAACATGTTAGTGTCAGAGATCTCACTAGACTGTTCTACAATATCAATCTCTCCTTCATCTTAAGAGCTAAGAAATGGCCAGGTGCAGTGGCTCACGCCTGTAATCCCAGCACTTTGGGAGGCCAAGGCAGGCAGATCACCTGAGGTCAGGAGTTCAAGACCAGCCTGGCCAACATGGCGAAACCCCATCCCTACTAAAAATACAAAAATTAGCCAAGCGTCTTGGTGGGCACCTGTAATCCCAGCTTCTCAAGAGACTGAGGCAGGAAAATCACTTGAACCTGGGAGGCAGAGGTTGCCGTGAGCAGAGATCATGCAACAGAGTGAGACTCCTTCTCAAAAAAAAAAAAAAAAAAAGGCTAAGAAAGACACGGGACCCAACAAAAAGGCCCAAAAGGAGAAAGGGACTAGGTCACTTAATTTTCTAAGTTCTTCTAACTTGCTCCTAGCCAAGCCATTGAAAGATCCGTCCATCCAGTATCTTCAACACATTTACACTCTGCGATGAGTTCCTACTGCTGGGGGAATAGAAAACATACAGTAGAGCTGGGCATTTAGATTAATATGATGACATTAAAGGATTGCGGGCTGATAGCTTTGAGGGGGTTGTTTGTTTTGCTTTGTTTTTGCTAAGGACGGCTATTTTTAAAGCGAAGAGGGCAGAGGGCAGACGTTCAGTGAATTCACATTCAAGCTAAGCTAATGAGAGGCTACCTAGTAAAGATTCTAGAGTGCTTTAGTGAATCCAGTGAACTGGCTTACTAGCACAGCAGTTGTTTATATGTAAATTATGCTCTGTAGCCATAGCTACCATATATTAAAGCCTTCTAGCCATCAGGTTTTGTGCAGGGGCCTTTACAGTTGTCATCCTCACCAAAACCCTGTAAAGTAGGTAGTGGTTTCCTCACCACACAGCAGAAGAAACAGCTTAGAGAGATTCAAATACTTCCTCATTTATTAGCCACACAGCGAATAAATGATAGGTCTGTGTCTAACCAGATCCCATAATAGGTTAGCCTGCTTCTGGATATTTTGTTCTCAAATATTTAAGAACATCATTCTTGCAGACTTACATAATATTAATGTGTACTGTCTTAAAGGGGAAGCAAATTATAGTATAACTTAATCTGGGTTGTCAAAATTTCTGACATACATAAGCCTATACATAGGATTCTTAAAGTTTTACTGTGGGTCTTGTGAATTTTTAATAGAGCTTGGACATGTACATGAAACTGCTTTTTACATTGTCCTTTTGCAGTATTTTATAAGCTTAGCCTAATGTTCAAGAGCACAGAGTGGTTAAGAGATCCTGTCAGAATCCTAACTCCACCCCTTCTTAGCTATATAACCGTGGACGGATTATTTATCCTCCGTGTGTCTCAGTTTCTGCCATAAAAAAGGTGTAATAATTGTACTTACTTCATGGGATTCTTTTATGTTAAGCATTTAGGGCAGTGCCTAGCACATAGCACTCCATAAACATTACCTATTGTTATTATTGTAGTTGCTATTTTTATTGCTGTGTTTTATTGTTAAATTTTTATTCCATATTTTTAATGTACACAATATTTTCTATAGATTATATTTGCTATAATTTTCTAATTGGGGGGCATTGTATATAATTTTTAAATCTCTTTCACCTGTATAGCTTTCCAAATAGTTCATATTTGACATTTAGTATGCTTTTTCGATATATCATATGAATTATTTTTAAATAGAGTGAGTTAGCTTCTGTTGTACTTAGTATTTTTTTGTCTGGCTGAAGTAACTCTTACAATTATTTTAATTCAGGACATGGCCCAGTAATTCATAATGCTGAAGCTAAAATTCAACAATACATTTCTCACAGAAATATTCGAGAGCAGCAAATTCTTACATTATTTCGTGAGAACTTTGAGAAATCATTTACAGTAATGGAGCTTGTAAAAATTATTTACAAGGTAATTTTCAGTTTTCTTATTTGTATGTAGCCACAAATTTATTAGCATTATCTATTTAGTAGACTATAGAAATGATAAATTTATATCCCAGATCAGAAGTTATGCCACTTTTCTAGATTTGAGACCAGCAGCCTAAACTTTCTGCAGTGCTAAAATTAAACAAAAACTGGCCTTAGAGAACAAAAATAGCCATTTCGAGCCATCATTGAACTTTATATACTTAACTATGTAGGAGAAACTACCAACAGCCTGATGATTACATTTTGTAATAATTTTTGCATTATTCTAGCCATCTTGATTATCTCGTGTCCTAGCCTACACCAAAAGAGGAGGAGTGACCTGCTAGACACAAATATTGGGATGTTAACAGTGAGAAGTAGTAGCAAAGCAGTGAGAAGTAGTAGCAATGCCAAACAATGGAGAAAAAGAAAAAAAATCAAAGAACATGAGTAAAATAGTATGTAGGGAAAGAGCCTTACACCTCACTGGCCTCTGAGAATATCACTGTATTGACAGCACTATATAGCAGTCAGTATAATTCAGTTTTTCAGCAAATGTTTATTAGATGTCTGCCGTGTAGGTAGCATAGCTTAGAGGTTAAAAATGTAAGCTTTTGTGGCCAGGCATGGTGGCTCACCCCTGTAATCCCAGTATTTTGGGAGGCTAAGTGGGAGGTTTGCTTCAGCCTAGGAGTTCGAGACAAGCTTGGGCAACATAGTGAGACCTCATCTCTACAAAAAATTTTTTAAATGAGCCAGGCGTCATGGAACATGCCTGTGATCCCAGCTGCCCGGGTGGTTGAGATGGGAGGATCACATGAGCCTGGGAAGTCAAGGCTGCAGTGAGCCAACATCGCACCATTGCACACCAGCCTAGGTGACAGTGCAAGACTGTATCTCAAAAACTTTTTTTTCTGAGATGGAGTTTTGCTCTTGTTGCCCAGGCTGGAGTGCAATGGCACCATCTTGGCTCACCACAACCTCTGCCTCCCGGGTTCACGTGATTCTCCTGCCTCAGCCTCCTGAGTAGCTGGGATTACAGGCATGTGCTACCATACCCAGCTAATTTTGTATTTTTAGTAGAGATGGTGTTTCTCAATGTTGGTCAGACTGGTCTTGAACTCCCGACCTCAGGTGATCCACCCGCCTCAGCCTCCCAAAGTGCTGGGATTACAGGTGTGAGTCACTGTGCCTGGCCCAAAAACTTTTTTTAAAAAATTAAATTTAAATTAAAATATACAAAGATATTACCCTGTAACCTAATAAATAAATTATAGGGCCAACTGTCTGTAGCATCATGAAAACTTTCTAAGAATAATTTTTACATTTATTCATTCATAAAATATTAATGTGTTTCTGCTATGTATTGTGCTAAACACTGAATATTCAGTAATGAACAAAACAGATAGTGCTGCTGGGCCGGGCATGGTGGCTCACGCCTGTAATCCCAGCACTTTGGGAGGCTGAGGCAGGCAGATCACCCGAGGTCAGGAGTTCGAAACCAATCTGGCCAACATGGTGAAACCCCATCTCTACTAAAAATACAAAAATTAGCGAGGCATGGTGGCACACGCCTGTAATCCTAGCTACTCAGGAGGCTGACGCACAAGAATAGTTTGAACCTGGGAGGTGGAGGTTGCAGTGAGCCGAGATTGTGCCATTGCACTCCAGCCTAGGTGACAAGAGTGAAACTCTGTCTCAAAAAAAAAAAAAAAAAAAAAAAAAAAGATACTGCTACTGTCTTTATGGCGCTTACAACCTATTCTATCTATAGGAGTATATATAGAATATAAAACAAGATGTATAGAAAGTGAAATTGTTAACAATGTTAAACAAGTTAAAAATGTGTTTAAGATAGGCCAGGCACAGTGGCTCACGCCTGTAATCCCAGCACTTTGGGAGGCCGAGGCGGGCGGATCACAAGGTCAAGAGATCGAGACCATTCTGGCCAACATGGTGAAACCCCGTCTCTACTAAAAGTACAAAAATTAGCTGGGCGTGGTGGCGCTCACCTGTAGTCCCAGCTACTCGGGAGGCTGAGGCAGGAGAATTGCTTGAACCCGGGAGGCGGAGGTTGCAGTGAGCCGAGATGCACCACTGCATTCCAACCTGGTGACAGAGCGAGACTCTGTCTCCAAAAAAAAAAAAATGTGTTTAAGATAAACTTTTGTTACATTTTGCTTTTCTTCAAAGCTTTCAAAAAAATTAACTGTGTTCTTTTTAAGGAAAAAAAAGGAATTTTTTTCGCCTTCATTTTTCTTTTAGAATACTCCTGAGAATTTACATGAAATGGCTAAACGTAATCTCTTACTTCATTTGAAAAAACTAGAAAAAGAAGGAAAAATATGTGAGTATGCTTCCAAATTTTCTTCTATTACCAGCATTTAAAATATTTTTACAGATGCCTTAGTTTCCTTCGAGGAAAAATAATACCCATCAGAGTTCTCCCATGAATATCACTTTAAGTTGGAGAGACAGGTGCTAGGAAGGTTATTAGCACAGGGCCAGTTGACCACCAGTTGGAACCAAAAGCTCCCATGGGAATTAGAATCTCAGTTGGAATTCCAATCCTTACCCACCAGAATGGCAATCAAAGACATGTAGTAGGAAGATAACTTCTCTTCTCCCAGACCCAAAAACCACGAAGAATTTTATATGTGGTAGATTTGGGAACAGCTAAAGATTTTAAATAGTGGTAAAGGTAGTAAACTCAGAGATGTCAAAGCAGTAATTATGTAATTATTTTCTAGTGTTAGTTTGTCAAACTAATAATCTTTATAGAAATGTAATCCTTAAAATCCAGAATTCTAAGCTTGAATTTGATGTAGAAGCCTTAGCAATGTTTTTACATATACCGAAAATACCCAACTTTATATTGAGCAACAAAATTATTTTAAGAATGAGTGCTTTTTCTAGCCACAAGGTAACTTAAAATCCAGTGCATTTACTTATCTATTGTTAAATTTTTACTCTCTGATTTTCTTTCTACAGTTAGCAACACGGATCCTGACAAGAAATGGAAAGCTCATCTTTAGTTTCAGATTAAAGAAAGCTTTGTTTTATTTTGCTTTGAGAGAATGGTATGTTTTCTTAACTATAGGTTATTTTATAGGGAATATAAAAGTATAAAACATTAAAAATAACCCTAGATATACTTCAAAATAATGTTATATTTATGCTAAAATATGTAAATTACACTATACAACCATATGATAGGTTATTTCTCTAACCTCAGTCCTCTAACGTTTTACCAAAAATTCATAATCTAATAGTTTATCAGTTTTCAATAGATAAATAAAATGGTTACTTTAAAAATAATAAAATGTATCTAATTTAAAGTTGATATTATTTTTGGTTGTTAGTTATCTATTACTAGTGGTCAGTAATACTGTTTTCTATAGCTACTTTATTTAACAGCACAGATTTCTATGCACCTTTACTCTTTCCTCAACCCTTGTCTCTATCTGTACATAATTGCTTTGTCTTGATGTTTCTATCACCTATATCATGACTATCCATTGGTTCCATAACTCTGTATCATGTGTATTTTCTTATTCTGGTATACCACAAATGATTCATGCAAATGAATTTCTGGTGATTGAAAAATATTAAATTCCCAATTTAAAGTATTATATGATAATTATTTCTGTAATCCATTAATGCAACCAACATACTTTCCAAGTTTAAATCTTAGTATGTAAATAGTCATCAGCTTATACATGAATTAGGTACCAAAAGTTTACATTTAAATTAAAGGATTATAAGACAGGGCGTTTTTTATATTTTTATATAAGTAGTGTTCTTATATAGTGTTTAGGTTCACAAGGTAGTCCAATGCTTGCTTAACTTATACAGTTCTCAAACTACAATACTAAAATAAGCCCAGAATCCTGAGTGTATTTTGTTTACTCTTCCCCAAAGAGTGAGACTTAAAAATTTTTTTTTGTTTTATTTGTTTGCTTTTGAGACAGTCTCTCTCTCTGTGTCACCCAGGCTGGAGTGCAATTGCACAATCTCAGCTCACTGCAGTCTTTACCTCCCAGGTTCAAGCAATCCTGCCACCTCAGCCTCCTGAATAGCTGGGACTACAGGCACATAGCACCACACCTGGCTAATGTTTTTATTTTTTATACAGACAGAATCTCACTATGTTGCCTAGGCTTGTCTTGAACTCCTGGGCTCAAGCAGTCCCCCTGTCTCAGCCTCCCAGAGTGCTGGGATGATAGGCATGAGCTACCACACCCAGCCAGACTTAAAATTTTTTAAATTTTCTTTGGCAGCTTCACCTCTTTCTGCCTCTTTTCCCAAGGTCCCTAGCATTTTCATGCCATCCTAATACACTTACTCTCATGCTTTGAAGACCTAGACCCGTATTCCTAGAACTGGTTCTTATTACAAAATAACTATAAACTCAAAAACAAAAGCAACCTGATTGAAAAATAGACAAAGAACTTGAATAGACATTTCTCCAAAAAAGATATACAGGTGGCGCATAAGCACATGAAAAGATATTCATCATCACTCATCATTAGATAAATGTTAAAACCCTGAGATACCACTTCAGGCCCATTAGGATAGCTGTTATTAAAATTAAAAATTAAAAAAAAAAAACAGAAAATAACAAGTGTTGGCAAGAATGTGGAGGAATTAGAACCCTTGTGCATTGCTGATAGGAACATACAATAGTGTAGCCACTATGGAAAACAGTATGATACTTCCTCAAAAAAACCTTCAGAATTACCATATGATCAGCAATTTATCTTCTGACTATATACCCAAAAAATTAAAAGCAGGGACTTGAACAGACATTTGTACATCCATGTTCACAGCAACTTTATTCACAATAGCCAAAAGATGGAAGCAACCTAAATGTCCATTGAAGGATGACTGGATAAATAAAATGTGGTATACACATACAGCGGAATATTATTTCTTAAAAAGGAGGGAAATTCTGACATGGGCTACAACATAGATGAACCTTGAAGACATTATGCTAAGTGATATTAGCCTGTCACAAAAGGATAAATACTATACAATAGTACTTATAGGAGGTGCGTAGAGTAGTCAAATTCATACAGACAGAAAGAAGAATGGTGGATACCAGGGACTAGGAGGAAGGGGAAATGGGAAAATAGTGTTTCATGTAAGAAGTTTTGCAGTTTGGGTAGATGAAAAGAGTTCTGGGGATAGGTGGTAATGGTGATTGCAAAACACTCAATGTTAATGTCACTGAATGATACTGTGTTAGGGTTCTCCAGAGGGGCAGAACCAATAATATAAATGTATATATAAAAGGGAGTTTATTAGGGAGAATTGGCTTACACAGTTACAAGACAAAATCCCACAATAGGCTATCTGCAAGCTGGGGAAAAAGAGAAGCCGGTAGCCTGGCTCGGTCCAAGTCCAAAAGCCTCAAAACCAGGGAAGCCGACAGTGCAGCCAAGGCTGAGGCCAAAGGATTTATTCTTTTTTTTTTTTTTTACTACAGAATCTCACTGTGTTGTCCAGGCTAGAGTGTGGTGGTGCGATTTCAGCTCACTGCAACCTCTGCCTCCTGGATTCAAGCGATTCTCCTGCCTCAACCTCCTGAATTGCTAGGATTATAGCCCCAGCTAATTTTTGTATTTTTAGTAGAAACTGAACTGTTCTTATTAGAACTATGTTTTCAGTTTCACCATGTTGGCCAGGCTGGTCTCAAACTCCAGGATTCATTTTTGATATGCCTCTCTTCCTCCTCTTATAACCAAATCTGCATCAAGTACCTAATGCCTATTCCACCTCCAGAATGTATCACTACCTCTTACCCCACCAATACTCCTTAGTCCAGGCCATGGTCCTCTCTTGCCTGAACTAGTGCAATCAATTCTGGGCTTCCTACTTCTATTCTTGGAGGAAGTTGGGGAACGGGTGAGAAGGGCATTCTGAGCTGAGGAAATCTTATATAAAAGCCATGGAATCATTGTCTTTTTATAGTACCGTGGCCCACTTCAGATACTGCAGGCTGCAATTAGATATATTGGAAGAGGGGTGATAATGGAAGGCTAGTACATTTATTGTTTATTCAAAGAGTCTAGCAACTGAGAGCTTTAACCAAAACAATGGCATTCATTAAATGTCTGCTTTGTCCTGGGTACTGGGCCAGGCCCTGGGGATACAAAGTTAAACAAAAGAAGCTCATATTTTAGTTATGAAGACATACAATTACCATGTGCTAGAGTAAAGGAAGAGGAGCTAACCTGGCTGAGTTATAGAAAGCTGCTTAGAGGACCCTGAGCTCAGTCTTAAAAGGTGAGTGCATGGTAGGCAGACGAAGTTAGGGGTATTCGTATGGGAGATGAGAGGAATTGTTCCAGTTGGAGGAAATCATATGCACATAAACAGATATGGCAGAGCATCATTTGGTTGGGGAACTAATTTATACAACTAGAATTTATGGTGTGTGTTGAGGCCATAGAGATAACAAGAATCTCATGGGAACACAGAATTCACACAAGAAGCAACGTATTGTCATCCAGCCATGCTTCATACAGATTGCAGTATATATACTTTAGGAATTGGAAAGCAGTTCAGGTTCTGGGGCAATTCCAGTGTTATTTTGTTGTATCCTCACAGCAAGAGTTGGCCCTTTTTTCATTCTCCTGCCTCAGCCTCTCCGAGTAGCTGGGACTACAGGCGCCCGCCACCACACCCGGCTAATTTTTTGTATTTTTAGTAGAGACGGGGTTTCACCGCGTGATCCGCCCGCCTCGGCCTCCCAAAGTGCTGGGATTACAAGCGTGAGCCACCGCGCCTGGCCGGCCCTTTTCTATTATGGTGATTTCATTCCTCTATTCATTTCCATTACTTCAGACAATCACTTTGCCTTCCGTTCAGAACACCCGGAAGTTTTGGCTGACTCATTTTCTGTTTATTCAAGTTTCCAAAGCCTGCTTGTTGTCACCTCTGCCTTCTCTCTGCATATCTTCAGCCTCTGTTTGGCAACTGAGTAGCCCTCTTCGTGTCTCAGGTACTGATCTCATAGAAAACAATCTGATTGGTGTGTTTGTTCTCTGTTTGAGAGAATTTTCTTGCCACACTTTCTTATATGTTACTGACCAGGCTTTATGCTGACTGCTCTGGACCAATCATCTGGGACCAGAAGTTTTATCAGAAGGGGACAGGGACCCCATTGAACAGAGGCAGTGGGGAGTGTAAGCATTCTGAGATTTGGTCTTTTCAGTATAGTGGGGGAAGGAAAACAGAAGAGGTATCAAGGATACTAGAATAGGGGATAAGAGATAGGATAAATATTTAAGAAGAGGAATAGCACTTAGAAACCTATTAGATATTGAGAGATGGGGGATCAGGTAGAAAGAAGTCTAGAAGAGCTATAGATTTCTGGCTTGGGCAGCTGGGTAGATGTTGGTAACCAGATTGAGAGAATAGAAGAAATAGGATAGGTAAAGTACAGAAGAGAAGAAAGATGCATTTTATTACAGATACAAGTTTGAAGTACCAGGAAACATCCAAAGGGAGATACCTAGTAGTCACTCAGATATATGGAACTGGAGCTAAGCAGATAAGATATATTTTGTTACAGGTAACAGAAACTTATTTCAACAAGCTTAAGCAAAAGGGGAAGTTGGTTGGCACATGTAACCAACCTGAGAAGAATAAGGGTAGAGCAGAGCCAGGCCTGTGAACAAGAACAGGCGTTTACATCCCATCAATACAACCCCAAACCTCTCACCTCTATCTTTGCAGGTAAGAGACCCCACAGTCAACTGGGTTCTTCACATGATGAAGGTCATGGACATGGTTATGGGAGCTCTGGGCTCATGTTACTTGTTTTTTTTTTTTTTTTTTTTTTTGGAGACAGGATCTTGCTGTATCACCCAGGCTGGAGTGCAGTCCCACAAACACGGCTCACTGCAACCTCCGCCTCCCAGGCTTGAGTGATCCTCCTGCCTTAACTTCCCCAGTAGCTGGGACCACAGGTGCAGGCTACCATGCCTGGCTAATTTTTATTTATTATTTTTTTTTTGTAAAGATAAAGTCTTGCCATGTTGCCCAGGCTGGTCTTGAACTGAGCTCAAGCAATCCTCCTGCTTCAGTCTCCCAAAGTGCTGGGATTACAGTCATGAGCCACCATACCTGGCCTCTAGGCTCATATTCTCACCACTGTATAACCAGCAGAAAAAGCTGGTTTGTCTAGCTTCGAGATGAAAAATCCTAGGAGAAGAATTCAGTGATTTATACTGGCTCATTACCCATTCCTTAGACCAGTCCCTGTGGTCAAGGAAACATTAGGTACTGTATTTAACCCAGCTACCCCAGTGGCTGGAGTGAGCAAAGTCTGTTCCCAGAAGAAGACTGTCACAGGAAGATTCTGGATGAATATAGTTACCTTACTAAATAACTTTGCTTTCTTTCCAATTTGTGTAAAATATATAATAAATAAATCCAATTTTTCTGCAGCAATTTACAGAATGACTGGGTCAACTCTTTGCAACATTAATTGTTTCTGTGTATTTCTCTTGTGACTTTGAGTATTTTGAAGTCATCTCTCCAGAAAAAGTTAGTGAAGTGGCTGGTAGCAGGGAAGGTAGAATCCTGGAGAACATGTGAAAAGAATCAAGAGCAGATAGTCTTATTTCTGCCAGTGCTGTTTATCAGTGCCCCCTCCAAAGTCTGTGCTTATAAACACAACACATCAAAATGGGACCTGCCGTCAATTTTCAGGGAATGTTGGAGAAGGAAAACTCTCATTATTATCAGTCTTTCCCTCCTATTCTATTTTTGGGGGTGCTTGGAAGGATACTTTTGCTTTAATTTTTATTTTAAAAAACAGAGATGGGGTTTGCCATGTTGCCCAGGCTGGTCTGGAACTCCTAGACCCAAGCTATCCACCAGCGTCGGCCTCCCAAAGTACTAGGATTATAGGCACGAGCCACCACACCCAGCCAATACTTATGTTTTGTTAGGGGATATCTGTTCAGTATTTGAAATACTGGGGGATCTGTCCCAAGATGGCCAAATAGGAACAGCTCCGGTCTGCAGCTCCCAGTGTGATCGACGCAGAAGACGGGTGATTTCTGCATTTCCAACTGAGGTACCTGGTTTCATCTCATTGGGACTGGTTGAACAGTGGGTGCCACCCACGGAGGGCAAGCTGAAGCAGGGCAGGGTGTCGCCTCACCTGGGAAGTGCAAGGGGTCAGAGGATTTCCCTTTCCTAGCCAAAGGAAGCTGTGACAGACTGTACCTGGAAAAATGGGACACTCCCACCCAAACACAGCAATTTTCCCAAGGTCTTAGCAACTGCCAGACAAGGAGATTCTCTCCTGTGCCTGGCTTGGTGGGTCCCACACCCACAGAGCCTTGCTCACTGCTTGCACAGCAGTCTGAGATCGAACTGCAAGGCAGCAGCCTGGCTGCGGGAGGGGCATCCACCATTGCTGAGGCTTGAGTAGGTATACAAAGTGGCCAGGAAGCTCGAACTATGCAGAGCCCACCACAGCTCAGCAAGGCCTACTGCCTCTAGACTCCACCTCTATGGGCAGGGCTTAGCTGAATAAAAGGCAACAGACAACTTCTGCAGACTTAAACGTCTGCAGCTCTGACAGCTCTGAAGAGAGCAGTGGTTCTCCCAACACAGCATGTGAGCTCTGAGAATGGACAGACTGCCTCCTCAAGTGGATCCTGGACCCCCATGTAGCCTAACTGGGAGACACGTCCCAGTAGGGGCCAACAGACACCTCATATAGGCAGGTGCCCTTCTGGGACGAAGCTTCCAGAGGGAAGGATCAGGCAGCAATATTTACTGTTCTGCAATATTTGCTGTTCTGCAGCCTCCACTGCTGATATCCAGGCAAATGGGGTCTGGAGTGGACCTCCAGCAAACTCCAACAGACCTACAGCTGAGGGACCTGTTAGAGGGAAAACTAAAAAACAGGAATAGCATCAACATCAACAAAAAAAGACATCTACACCAAAACCCCATCTGTAGGTCACCAACATCAAAGACCAAAGGTAGATAAAACCACAAAGATGGGGAGAAACCAGAGCAGAAAAGCTGAAAATTCTAAAAATCAGAGCGCCTCAGCCGGGCGCGGTGGCTCACGCTTGTAATCCCAGCACTTTGGGAGGCCGAGGCGGGTGGATCACGAGGTCAGGAGATCGAGACCACAGTGAAACCCCGTCTCTACTAAAAATACAAAAAATTAGCCGGGCATGGTGACGGGCACCTGTATTCCCAGCTACTCAGAGAGGCTGAGGCAGAAGAATGGCGTGAACCCGGGAGGCGGAGCTTGCAGTGAGCCGAGATTGCGCCACTGCACTCCAGCCTGGGCGACAGAGCGAGACTCCGTCTCAAAAAAAAAAAAAAAAAAAATCAGAGCGCCTCTTCCTCTCCAAAGGATCACAGCTCCTCGCCAGCAATGGAACAAAGCTGGGCGGAGAATGATGAGTTGACAGAAGTAGGCTTCAGAAGGTCGGTAATAACAAACTTCTCTGAGCTAAATGAACATGTTCGAACCCATCTCAAGGAAGTTATAAACCTTGAAAAAAGGTTAGACGAATGGCTAACTAGAATAAACAGTGTAGAGAAGACCTTAAATGACCTGATGGAGCTGAAAACCATGGCAAAAGAACATCGTGACACATGCACAAGCTTCAATAGCCAATTTGATCAAATGGAAGAAAGGGTATCAGTGATTGAAGATCAAATTAATGAAATAAAGCGAGAAGACAAGGTTAGAGAAAAAAGAGTAAAAAGAAATTAACAAAGCCTCCAAGAAATAAAGGACTGTGAAAAGACCAAATCTACGTTTCATTGGTGTACCTGAAAGTGATGGGGAGAATGGAACCAAGTTGGAAAACACTCTTCAGGATATTATCCAGGAGAACTTCCCCAAGAGACAAAGAAGGCCATTACGTAATGGTAAAGGGATCAATTCAACAAGAAGAACTAACTATCCTAAATATATATGCACCCAATACAGGAGCACCCAGATTCATAAAACAAGTTCTTAGAGACCTACAAAGAGACTTAGACTCCCACACAATAATAATGGGAGATTTTAACACCCCACTGTCAATATTAGATCAATTAGAAAATTAACAAGGATATCCAGGAATTAAACTCAGCTCTGCACCAAGCAGACCTAATAGACATCTACAAAACTCTCCACCCCAAATCAACAGAATAAACATTCTTCTCAGCACATCACACTTATTCCAAAATTGACCACATAATTGGAAGTAAAGCAGTCCTCAGCAAATGTAAAAGAACAGATATCACAACAAACTCTCTCAGACGACAGTGCAATCAAATTAGAACTCAAGATTAAGAAACTCACTCAAAACCACTCAACCACATGGAAACTGAACAACTTGCTCCTGAATGACTACTGGGTAAATAACGAAATGAAGACAAAAATAAAGATGTTCTTTGAAACCAATGAGAACAAAGACACAACATACCAGAATCTCTGGGACACATTTAAAGCAGTGTGTAGTGGGAAATTTATAGCACTAAATGCCCACAAGAGAAAGCAGGAAAGATCTAAAATTGACACCCTAACATCACAATTAAAAGAACTAGAGAAGCAAGAGCAAACACATTCAAAAGCTAGCAGAAGGCAAGAAATAACTAAGATCAGAGCAGAACTGAAAGAGATAGTGACACAAAAAAACCTTCAAAAAATCAATGAATCCAGGAGCTGGTTTTTTGAAAAGATCAACAAAATTGATAGACCGCTAGCAAAACTAATAAATAAGAAAAGAGAGAAGAATCAAATAGACGCAACAAAGTGATAAAGGGGATATCATCACCGATCCCACAGAAATACAAACTACCATCAGAGAATACTATAAACACCTCTGCACAAATAAACTAGCAAATCTAGAAGAAATGGATGAATTCCTGGACACATACACTTTCCCAAGACAAAACCAGGAAGAAGATGAATCTCTCAATAGATCAATAACAGGCTCTGAAATTGAGGCAATAATTAATAGCCTACCAACCAAAAAAAGTCCAGGACCAGACGGATTCACAGCCGAATTCCAGCAGAGGTACAAAGAGGAGCTGGTACCATTCCTTCTGAAACTATTCCAATCAATAGAAAAAGAGGGAATCCTCCCTAACTCATTTTATAAGGCCAGCATCATCCTGATACCAAAGCCTGGCAGAGACACAATAAAAAAAGAGAATTTTATACCAGTATCCCTGATGAACATCGATGTGAAAATCCTTAATAAAATACTGGCAAACTGAATCCAGCAGCACATCAAAAAGCTTATCCACCACGATCAGGTCGGCTTCATCCCTGGGATGGAAGGCTGGTTCAACATACACAAATCAATAAACATAATCCATCACATAAACAGAACCAATGACGAAAACCACAATTGTCTCAATAGATGCAGAAAAGGCCTTCGATAAAATTCAACAGCGCTTCATGCTAAAAACTCCCAATAATCTAGGTATTGATGGAACATATGTCAAAATAATAAGAGCTATTTATGACAAACCCACAGCCAATATCATACTGAATGAGCAAAAACTGGAAGTATTCTCTTTGAAAACCGGCACAAGACAAGGATGCCCTCTCTCACCACTCCTATTCAACATAGTGTTGGAAGTTCTGGCCAGGGCAATCAGGCAAGAGAAAGAAATAAAGGGTATTCAATTAGGAAAAGAGGAAGTCAAATTGTCCCTGTTTGCAGATGACATGACATGATTGTATATTTAGAAAACCCCATCGTCTCAGCCCAGAATTTCCTTAAGTTGATAAGCAACTTCAGCAAAGTTTCAGGATACAAAATTAATATGCAAAAAACACAAGCATTCCTATACATGAGTAACAGACGAACAGAGAGCCAAATCATGAGTGAACTCCTGTTCACAATTGCTACAAAGAGAATAAAATACCTAGGAATCCAACTTACAAGGGATGTGAAGGACCTCTTCAAGGAGAACTACAAACCACTGCTCAACAAAATAAAAGAGAACATGAACAAATGGAAGAACATTCCATGCTCATGGATAGGAAGAATCAATATAGTGCAATTGGCCATACTGCCCAAGGTAATTTATAGATTCAGTGCCATCCCCATCAAGCTACCAATGACTTTCTTCACAGAATTGGAAAAAACTAAAGTTCATATGGAACCAAAAAAGAGCCTGGATTGCCGAGACAATCCTAAGCAAAAAGAACAAAGCTGGAGGCATCACACTACCTGACTTCGACTTAGCCACAAGCCTACAATAACCAAAACAGCATGGTACTGGTACCAAAACAGAGATATAGACCAATGGAACAGAACAGAGGCCTCAGAAATAACACCACACATCTACAACCATCTGATCTTTGACAAACCTGACAAAAATAAGAAATGGGGAAACGATTCCCTATTTAATAAATGGTGCTGGGAAAACTGGCTAGCCATCTGTAGAAAGCTGAAACTGGATCCCTTCCTTACACCTTATACAAAAATTAATTCAAGATGGATTAAAGACATAAATGTTAGACCTAAAACCATAAAAACCTCAGAAGAAAACCTAGGCAATACCATTCAGGACATAGGCATGGGCAAGGACTTCATGACTAAAACACCAAAAGCAATGGCAACAAAAGCCAAAACAGACAAGTGGGATCTAATTAAAGAGCTTCTGCACAGCAAAAGAAACTACCATCAGAGTGCCCAGACAACCTACAGAATGGGAGAAAATCTTTGCAATCTACCCATCTGACAAAGGGCTAATATCCAAAATCTACAAATAACTCAAACAAATTTACAAGAAAAAAACAACCCCATCAACAAGTGGGCAAAGGATATGAACAGACACTTCTCCAAAGAAGACAACTAATCAGCCAACAGACAAATGAAAAAATGCTCATCATCACTGGTCATCAGAGAAATGCAAATCAAAACCACAATGAGATACCATCTCATGCCAGTTAGAATGGCAATCATTAAAAAATCAGGAAACAACAGATGCTGGAGAGGATGTGGGGAAATAGGAATGCTTTTACACTGTTGGTGGGAGTGTAAATTAGTTCAACCATTGTGGGAGACAGTGTGGCGATCCCTCAAGGATCTAGAATTAGAATTACCATTTGACCCGGCAATCCCATTACTGGGTATATACCAAAAGGATTAAAATCATTCTACTATAAAGACATATGCACACATATGTTTATTGCAGTACTATTCACAATAGCAAAGACTTGGAACCAACCCACATGTCCATCAATGATAGACTGGATTAAGAAAATGTGGCACATATACACCATGGAATACTATGCAGTCATAAAAAAGGATGAGTTCATGTCCTTTGCAGGGACATGGATGAAGCTGGAAACCATCATTCTCAGCAAACTATCACAAGGACAGAAAACCAAGCGCCACGTATTCTCACTCATAGGTGGGAACTGTTCAACTGAACAATTGGACACAGGGCGGGGAACATCACATACCAGGGCCTGTTATAGGGTGGGATGCTGGGGGAGGGACAGCATTAGGAAATATACCTAATGTAAATGACCAGTTGATGGGTGCAGCAAACCAACATGGTGCATGTATACCTATGTATCAAATCTGCACGTTGTGCATGTGGACCCTAGACCTTAAAGTATAATAGTTAAAAAAAAAAAAAAAGAAATATTGGTTGTGAAAGTCTTGGTTCCACCTGCATTGGTGCCTTTTAAAACAAATTTGGAATTAAAGTGACTAGTGGGGGAGGGGGCACATATAAGTGGACTTACTTGTGTATGCAGAATATATCTCCAGAAAGATATCAAAAATATTAAAAGACCAATAACATTGGTTCCCTCCCAGGAAAAGAACTTTTAAGTGGCTAAGGGATGGAGGATAGGACTGGAAATTTTACAGTATACCCATTTATATCTTTTGGAATTGAATTATTTGAATGTATTGCCTATTTGAAGTATAAATAATAAAACGTTTTAATGAAAATTAAAGGCCTGAGCTGTCTCGTAGAATCTAATGGGGAAGTAGATGACCACTGGGAACTAGTGAGAACTAGTCTACAGTGAGGAGTTTATGATAGAGGTCTGGGTTAGAGATAGAGATTGGGAAGTCATCAGCACTGAGGTTGCAATTGAAGCAATGGGTGAGTGTGTGTAGACAACCTTGGGGTGGATACAGTAGTCCCCCGTTATCTGCAGTTTCACTTTCTGCAATTTCAGTTACCCACAGTCAGTTGGGTACGAAAATAGCTAAGTACAGAACAATAAGATATCTTGAAAGAGAAAGACCACATTCACATAACTTTTATTACAGGATACTGTTTTAATTGTTCTACTTTATTATTGTTAATCTCTTACTCTGCCTAATTTATAAATTAAACTTTATCATAGGTATGTATGTATCTATGTATAGGGAAAAAACAGCAATGTATATATAGGTTTGATGCTATTTGGTATGCAGTTTCAGGTATCCACTGGGGATCTTGGAATGTATCCCCAACAGTTAAGGGAGGACTACTGTATATAGTAAAAGAAGCTGCCAAAGAAGATTAGAAAGATTGAATCAAGCACAGGACAATCACTGGGGGAGTAGTGTTTATCAGCCAAGAGAGGTGTCTGAAAAAGGAAGGTCAACAGTAGTAAATGAGGACTCTATTTTATGTGCTGCTTATGCTTATTTTGTCCATTATTGGGTGATATAAAATTAAATTATCAAAAAAGTGCTTGTTACCAGTTTTATCCGGAGAAATCACTCATAATGCTAAATTTTAAACATTCTGAATCCCTAACAATCCACATTAAATGCCATTAACATTATGTACAGTTTTTTAAAACATTAAGCATTATTCTTTGAAATAATGCTTATTATTATTGCTACTCCTTTCCCAGGCCCAATAAAAAATAATAAGTAAATAGAGGTATATATTCAAATAATATTAAAAGAGGCGAGGCATGGTAGCTCACACCTGTAATTCCAGCACTTTGGGAGGGTCAGGCAGGGGGATCACTTGAGCTCAGTAGTTCACAAGAAGCCTGGGCAACATAGTGAGACCTCCTCTCTACTAAAATTAAAAAAAAAATTAGATGGGCATGATGGTGCTCCTGTAATCCCAGCTACTGCAGGGGCTAAGATGGGAGGATCCCTTGAGCCTGGAAGGTTGAGGCTACAGTGAGCTGTGATCATGCCACTGCACTCCTGCCTGGGCAACAGAGTGAAACTTTGTCTCAAAGGGAAAAAAAAAAAAAGGAAAAGAAAAATAGCTCTATGAAAAAGCTTTGGAAAATAAAAACATATATAACCAAAATACATGGAAGTTTGAAAAACAAAGTTGAGAAATTTTTTAGAAATAGAACAACAAAAAACAAAAATGGAAAATAGAAAAGATAGAAGAATTTAGGAGGCAAGCTGGAAGTACAATATTAATGTAATGAGTCCCCCCAAAAAAAGAACTGAAAATAGACAGAAATTATCAAAGAAGAAATATAAGAAATTTTCCCAGACCTGCAAGATGAGTCTAAATTGAAACAGTCTACTTAATAACCAACAATGTAACAAAGATAAAACAATCCAAACCAAGACATACCATTGTGAAATTTCAGAACATCAGAAATAAGGAGAAGCTCTTAAGAGATTGTAGGTTGTAGGTGTGGTGGTAGGATTAGGGATTTTTAATCACTTAGAAGGGAACACAAATCAAAATGGCACTGACGTTTTCAGTGCTCAGTGGGTATTAGGACAGAAAGCCTTCAAAAATCTGAGGGAAGGCTGGGTGCAGTGGCTCACACCTGTAATCCCAGCACTTTGGGAGGCCAAGATGGGAGGATTGCTTGAGGCCAGGAGTTTGAGACCAGCCTGGCCAACATAGCAAGACCCCATCTCAAATAACTAATGAATTTTAAAAATCTGAGGGAGAAATTATTTGCATCCTAGAAATGTATAGCCAACCAATTAATCATGTGTGAATGTAAGGACTCAAAAAGTGTATCTGCCATGCAACTCTCTTTAGAGAACTGCAGTATGATAATACTCTAGAAAAATGGGAAAAAAAGGAAAGCACAAAATTGAAATAGTAAATCCACCACAGAAAAACGCCAAGAAGAAGTTATAAGACAAAGGTGTGCCCAGAGCCTTCTCCAGATTGGAGCGGGAGGAAGGGGGACCTTCAGAGAGAGAGATCTCCAGGGGGAAAAATGGAACCAATATATTATCTGATATATTTGAGCACTGGGGGTAAAAAAAAAACTGCTGGTGGTCATACAACAGCTCTAGTTGAACAATTGAAATAATGAGTTCATAGAAAACTATGCAGATAGAAAATGTGAGACAATTGTTTATTCCAGAAAACTAAGGTAGTGCAAGGAAGGAAATAATCATGAAATATTTTCTGCCTCTGCATTTTTTCTTAGGAGATAGTGTAAACACTGACCAAAAAATGGTGATATAGGATAACAGGAGATAGGAAGTGGGAGGTTAAGAATACTAAATCATCACCTATGATAATAGAAAGTCAATAAAGCCTAAAATTGGCAAATCGAGAAGTAGTAGAAGTGTTTTATTAGTTAATACTAGAAAAAAAAGTCTAAAAGAGTTTAGTTGTTGCCTTTGGGAAGTGTGGGACTGGGAGGAGAGAGAATGGAGAAATGTTTTTCCTGCTGTTACTATTTAATATTTAAATTAGGTCTATTTATTAGTTTGGTAAAACTTTAAATTTTTAATGTCAAAATACTGATAGTATGCAATGGATGGGTTCCAACTTTTTAGTTCAGTGGAATAAGCATTTTTGTCCTAGAATTTTTATCCTGCAAAAGCTATCAGGAATTGGAAACAATGAAAGGTACATGCTTATTTATTGCTCACTTAGGTTTAAAAATAGAAATTTCCAAATTCATATTATTTCATGGATACTATTCTGAAGCACAAAGTTTTTCCTAAAAAGAAATCCTGCACTTACTATCTAGACTAAAGGACCTAGAGAATTAAGGTGAACTGGAGTCAGACTTCTATGACCTATACTGCAGTATGAAAACCATCTAAAAAGAACTAGATCCAAAGTTACCTGAATCCAGCAGGGTGCTATTTATATGTCTGTGGTAGATCCTACCTTTGTTTTTTAGTCACAATATATTAGAGTATTAAAAATCTATGATAGTTCAAGTTTCTCTCACTGAGAGTTGACTTGAATTTAGGGTTCAGTAACTAGTAACTAGATTCTATAACTAGTAAAGAGAAAAAGGACCCTGCCTCTATCCCTTAGTCTTCAGCCAACACCACATTTTCTCTGTGTGTGGTCAAGTTACTACTAAATCTGTAGGAATGCAACATTTATATGGCAGATTCCTCTACTTATTTTTACTAGTGTTTTTAAGAAGTATGAGATGACTATGACCACAAAGAAGCACTCCCCTTAAGAATATCTTTTCCTGATGTATTTGAAAATAAAGACCAATCTTGAAAATCGTGTTGCTACAAATCAGATGTTTCCAAATATGTTGGGTTGCAGCAAGTCAGGACCATATATATGACCTTATATTATATATGGTTGTATTAACACAGTGATGTCTTTGGCTGTTTAGTGTTTTAAGTGCATCTCTACCAAAAGACTAGTAAATTCGTTTTCCCATGTTTTATCCCATGATTTTAAAAGGTTTTAATCCATTGAGTATGAATTTCTTCTTTTTAGAGTGAGATTAATATCTACTCTAGTGGCATATAAAGCAACCCATGCTTTTAATATTTTCCTGAGTGTTGAAGAAAAGTTTCACTAGAAGTGTTCTGGTTTTGTACCACAGAAGTCTTCCCAGCTTATAGAAGTAGATTAACCCTGCTTCAGTTTTCAAAAATGGTGAAAATGTCTATTACAAATGGTACACCTTAACATTTGATATCTAAACCTAAAATGCTAAGGACTGTTGTTAACCATCCATTCTCTCAGTGTAAAAATGCGTTCCTGGACCATTTGTATCACTATCAACTGGTGGCTTATTACAAATGCAAATTTCTGGGCCCCAAAGGAGTATAGTTTTTTTCAACTGACCCAGATGATTCTTTTACTACAGCAACAGAATTGTAATTTAATATTATGTTGGTGGCTTTTATTTTGTCAAAAGTCAGTATAAAGACACAGACATATAAGTCCGAGTGTGGTGGTACACACCTGCAATCCCAGACCTTTAGGAGGCAAAAGGCAAGAGGTTGGCTTGAGGCCAGGAATTCAAGACTAGCTTGGACAACATTGCAATACTGGTCTCTATAAAAAAGTTAAAAATTAGCCAGGCACAATTAGCTGGGCATGGTGGTGCACACCTGTAGTCCTAGCTGCTTGGGAGGCTGAGGCAGGAGAATCACTTCAGCCCAGGAGTTTGTTACAGTGAGCCAAAATTAGCATCACTGAACTCCAGCCCAGGTGACACCAAGACCTTGTCTCTATTAAAAATAAAAAAAAAGACAGATAAAATCTTACCTGTTTTTTTTTTAATTCCATTGAGGACACTGTTTTATTATCGAATGTTCTTCAATGTCAATGGAACAAAATCTCTTTCTGATTTCAGAGCTAGAAAAAAAGTTTGTCTCTCCTGTGAACTTCTATGTTTCCTTTATTAGAGTAGTGCTTGTCAAATTTGATTAGTTCTCAGAATTTCCTGGGAAACTTTTAAATTAAAACAACACAGCTTCTCAGCTCTAAGACCATTCCCTGGACTCTCCTGGTGAGGGACAGCCCTTGTGATACTGATAATTAGCCATGTTTCCAAAACTCTACATGGGATAATATCTAGTTAATTCGCCATGATCACTTTTTGCCTTGGCTTCCTGGAAGCTATTATTCTTGGAATTCAGTTATTTAATGTAATTATTCTCTATTTCTTTCCCTATTATATTACTTGGCTCATTTAGTACGTTTTTAATACATTTCAAAATGGGAGGAAATAACCTAATAGTACTGTCTCTTAGACCAGCACATTTCTTGAAATAGCATTTAAGCCTAAAATAAATCAGTTACTAGGATGATAGAGTAAAAGAATATTATGGACTTTTAAAAATTTCCTCATTCAGTTTTGTGGAGACTATGGGAAACTTATCATTTGAAAAAGACTCTGAAATTTGCTATTAAAATGACATATACATAATTCCTGGTTCCCCTTAAGCCTCTTTCATATGGACACCCCCAAGACTAAATGCATTGTTCTTTCTTTTTATTCACCACCTCAACAAGCTAATCCATTTTGGTGTTGTTAACATTACCACCATGCTGAATAATTTCCAAATGTGTGATTAGCTTGAATCACTCACCAAAGCCCCAGGCCTGAATCTTTTGCTGTCTGTAGGGATCCTTTATTTGGCTGTCTCCCAAAGACCAGACATGCATGTGAAGAAACCCAGTGCATCCAAAACCAAACTTTTCAGCTTACTGAAAATTTCCTGATTACCTCCCTTTCCCTACACACCATGTGGGTAAATGGCATTACCATTCTCCCATGTCCCGAGCTGAATTAGTCCTTTGTCACCCTTGTTTCTTTTTAGCCGCACTTCACTTAACTGGGAAATATTTATGCTACAATTTGAGGATGTAGTTTGAAGGCAGATCAAGAACCAAAGAAAATGCTGATTGGTATAAGTGATACTCAGAAGGAGGGATAAATGGCCTAAGAAATAAAAGTGGTTTGCTTCACAGGGAGAAAACCTATCATTTGTCTTAGACAGACTCAAGGATTTATTCCTTTCTCTTCTTTCCCTAGCCTAGTGCTCATTTCCTAATTAAAATCAACTACTATTAGTTGATTTCCCTGTATGCAGCCTATTCCTGTTTCCACTTATCATGGTGGTAGTATTAACAGTTTAGTAATATTTGTCTAATCAGTCTTCATCTGTAGAAAAGGAATGGTAATAGGGTCTGACTCAATGAGTTGTTGTCACTATTAAATGAGTAGTTTGTAGTGTTAGGCATAGTGCTTGGCATCCAATAAATATTAATTTTATTTTAATGTTGTTAACAGTACATTCACGTATTCCCTTATGATTATTTCACTTTGACTTATACCAATTAATTGCCACAAAGTACCCTATTTAGTCTTTAGTATAATCTGACCATAATTTTATAAGCTAAAATTCATATTCTTCATCCTGGGAGTTAAAACTTAGTTGTAAAACCGTAAGTTATTTTTCTGAGCCTCTATCTCCTCATTTGAAACAGAGATAACATTATGTTCTAGGTTTACATAAAGTTAAAATTAGTAATGTATATCAAAAGTGCTTTGGGAACTGCAAAGAATTGTATACGTTGTAGTTTTAATTTGTGCCATAAGCTTTGTCTTGGAACACATGGGCTGATGCAAGCAAGGAAGGAGCTCCAAAGAATCCTTGGCCATTACCCCAAGACCTGGGTTCTACTAGGCACTGAGCCACATGCCAGTTTTTGATGGCTACAAGATATCTATTCAGTTCCGTCAGTCACAAATTCCCTGAGGCATAAGTCCTTCTAATTTGGGGAAGGCATTTTGTACAAAATGATGTTGTCAACGTTTAATTCTGATCAGGTGAAAATGTTCTATTTGGTGGTCCATGGCAGATGTCAGTGCATAATAACCTTGTGAAGCATCCCCAGAAACTGCTGCTGTCTCCAGAACGTGCCAGCCTCCCAGGAACCAATTAGCTGTCACCATTTTCCTGTCTGTTCCTAGGAACTAGAACCCTCTTGAAAGTACAACAAATTCAAACTGAAGTCCTTCCCCTATCTGTGATTGCTGAGATTATTTTAGAAATCACCCTACTAGATATCCCCACAGTCCTTGGCCATTGCCTCAAATACAAGTCACTCCATCCATTCTTCTCATTCACTAACATTCACATTACAGTTGGATTTTTCTTCCCTGATCCAACCACCTCCCACTGTTCCTGTACCTCCAGATCCTTTACACCACGTTCTCTAGGACACCCATGGTGGTTCTACTTGTCTAGTACTTGTTCCTCCACACCTTCTGGTACTAAACTCACCCTACCCACAAGGAAAAGCATGTGGCCAAGATGGGCCACAATAATTGAACCAGAAATGATCATGCAACCTAAACCAGCCTACTTTAGGTCTTTCCTTGGAATTGTTCTGATAGAACCGGCAAGTGACCATGTTCTCTGCCATGTAAATAAATTTTACATTTACAATAGGAAAAAGTGAAGCCAAGCTGAAACAGAAGACAGAAGAAAAATAAAGGAGAGAAAAAGGTAGAGAGAGAATCTAATGAAGTCAAGTGCCTGGTTCTATTTCCTAAGATCCACAATGCACCCTGGCTCCTGAAGCTTTTCTTTTGACTCTCTTAACTTTCGGTTCACTCTATTCCCATTTCAGTCACTTGCAACGAAAAGAGTTATAACTAATATAATTCATTCCATTATAAATAAACTTCCTACAACTTCTGCCACTGCACCAAACATTCCCTCTCACCAGCTGCTTTAACTATATACCTGGCTCTCCCCTCAAAACACCAATCCCCTTCAGCCCTCTTAAATGAACATCTTTCCTCTGTCAAACTTTGTATGTCTTGAGGTGGGGCTAATAGCCTTCTCCCTCTCTAAACCATTCAGTGCCCCCTATGCCTGAAAAATCCCTGTTCCTGCTGACATATTTCCTTGGGCCGTTATTACTGCTACTCCCCACTCATTCATTCTGTTAAAATAAGTAATTGGCTGGGTGCGCTGGCTCACATCTGTGATTCCAGCACTTTAGGAGACCGAGGTGTGTGGATCACCTGAGGTCAGGAGTTCAAGACCAGCCTGACCAACATGGCAAAACCCTGTCTCTACTAAAAATACAAAAATTAGCTGGGCATGGTGGCGGGCACCTGTAATTCCAACCACTTGGGTGACTGAGGCAGGAGAATCGCTTGAACCCGGGAGGCGGAGGTTGCAGTAAGCCGAGATCATACCATTGCACTCCAGCCTGGGCAACAGAGCGAGACTCTGTCTCAAAAATAAATAAATAAAATTAAAAAAAAAAAGTAATTGGGCAGCCATAAGGCCAATGAGCACCTTAGGCTCCTACACAAACAAACTAAAACCCAATTCAATAGAAACAGTAAAAGGACACTTAAGCTTAACCAATCACAAACCACCAACTTACCTCTAAAGACTTCCATCAGATTGCACCCAAATAAGGGAAATGTTTAGCTGGACCCAATCAAGTAATTCCTTTTCTTTTTTTTTTTTTTTAGACAGAGTCTCACTCTGTCACCTAGGCTGGAGTGCTGTGACACAATCTCGGCTAGCTTCAACCTCTGCCTCCTGGGTTCAGGCGATTCTCCTGCCTCAGCCTCCTGAGTAGCTGGGATTACAGGTGCGCTCCACCACGCCCAGCTAATTTTTGTATTTTTAATAGAGATGGGGTTTCACCATGTTGGCCAGGCTTGGGACACAGCCTCATCATAAGTTGAGAGGCATTCGTAATTGAGCACACACTACAAGTCCAAAGGTGGACAAGTAGAAAGGGCCAAAAAACATACCAACTACTCCTAATGGTACCACTTAACCAAGTCCACTTTGTGCTTAGGCTCCTTAAGCTTCTATAGGTCACAGGATTACATTCTACCCCTAGAGAGACACCTAGATAGTGGTCAGATGGGTCACAGAACTCCTGACCTCAGGTGATCTGCCCACCTCAGCCTCCCAGAGTGCTGAGATTACAGGCGTGAGCCACTGTGCCTGGCCAAGTAATTTCTTTGCTTGTTCAGCCTATAAAAGCCTGCTGCTCACACGGCTGAAACACAATTCTGTGAACCTCTTCTGGTTTTGAGTGCTCCCTACTTCGTGAATCCTTTAATGTTCGAGTAAACTCTGTTAAATGTATTTTGCCTGTAGTTTTTATTTGTAACAATTCAAAACATAAACTTGGCTCACGGTTCTCCTTGCAGTGCCCTTCCTGAGTTCACCATCCACGTGGAAGAACATCCACTGTCATTCTGTGACTGCCCTGTCTCTACTAGCCTTTCCTCCTCCCTCCATCCTTTTGGTGTAAAAAGAAGTGTCCCTTCCTATGTAAAGTTCTAGTGGATTCCAAACTTTAGAAACCTCTGTCCATCATTTTGCCCACGTCTTCCCCCTGTCTTCAGCCTCTTCATCTCTCCCCTCCTTACCGTCTATTAATAAACATGCTCAACTGTGACATCACTCAAAAAACAAAAGCAAAACCTACCTTGACTCCCTTATTCTTCTTTATTTACACAACCTGCTCTCTTCTCCCCTTCAAAGTTAAACTTCTTGAAAATATTCTCTCTACTTCCTGTTTCCATTTTTCACTTTGCATTCACCACTTACTGAAACTGGGCTCTCTTTCATCAGAGAAGTATTACTCAGGCCCTGATGTGCTTGGTTAAATAGGGTGAGAAAGTCCACTTTGTGCTTAGGCTCCTTAAGCTTCTATAGGTCACAGGATTACATTCTACCCCTAGAGAGACACCTAGATAGTGGTCAGATGGGTCACAGAATCTTCATAGCCATTACCAACCAGCTCTCCCCAAATTGCCAGATCTACCTCTAAATGTGACATGCCATCTCCTGCCAGTCTTACATACGAGTAGCAACACTGTATTATAAATTTGTTTTCTCGTTTCCACAGCAGCAAAGTGTATACTCAAGGAAATCATACAATTTCCAAATATTAATGAAGTGGTTTTGCTTCCTCATGAAAATACAATTTCCTTCTCACCAGATAAGTACAAGTTTATATTTTTAAACTCACTGTTAATGATATAACAATAGCATGTAAACAGAAAAATTATCTGTTGGGGTCTTTTTCATGGGCTTTGTGTTTCTACGTAGGCAGCAACCAGTCTCTTGAATAGATCAGGAATGAGATAAGATTGAGAATTACTGCTCTCTGAAGAGTCACAGTCTTTCTGGCAAGTACAGACCCTGCAGGACTGTTTACGTGAGACAAGAATGGGTTTGTTTGCTGCACAGTGGTGCACACTTGTAGTTCCAGCTACTTGGGAGGTTCTCTTGAGCCCAAGGGTTTAAGGCCAGCCTAGACAACATAGCGAGGCCTGTCTCAAAAAACATTAAAAAGAATGGATTTGGCAGGCACACAGATACCTAGACCTATGACCTTGGGCAAATTACTTAACATCTCTGAGCCTCAGCTTCTCTGTCTTTAAATAAAGACAACAACACCTATTTTATAAGATTTATGTGAAGACCAAATGATATATGTAAAAGCAAAATGCCTGGAATTTAATAAGCATGTAACAAACATTCGTTTCTTACTTTTCATCAATTTGTCCCCAAGGAGAGGTTGAAATCAAACAGTCCCATTTTAGTTATAACTTATTTCTATTAGGTAATTTCTTGTACCTACTTTCACATCATCTCAGAACAGGTTTTTCATTCTTATACATGTCTTGTAAGGCCAACTAAACACAATCTCATTGAGGGCAAAGATCATATTTCTGTTATTTTATATTTCTCATAATTACAGCAACCTTGTACCACAAATTTTCCTGGATAGACCTAATCCCAAATAAGCGGACTTCTGTCCTACAGTCATTAAAAGAATCCTGAGAATTTCAGGATCCAGGCTATGTTTGCCAAAGTCTTACTTACTTGGAATGTGGCCTCCAGAGCTGAACACACACAAGCAATCAATCTGCTTGAGGGGTCCCTGGTGGGGTAGCTCACCCCTGTAATCCCAGCACTTTGGGATGCCGAGGCAAGAGGATTGCTTAAGGCCAGGATTTTGAGACCAGCCTGGTCCCTGTCTCTAAAACAAAACAAAACAAAAAATCTGCTGAGGGAGGCCTCCAGAGCCCATGTGTCTTGGTAGGACCACTTTCCCCACCACCATGACCTACCCTTGGAGAATTTAATGGCAGCCACCTTTCACTATAAACTTAAGAGGCCAATCCTAAAACAGAAGCTAAAATTATTATTAAACCTCCACATTCCCCTAAAAGGCCTCAGGATCATTCTATAATGCTTCAAAACTCTTTCCACCTTAGTCACCTCCAGAGTCAAACCTCCATTGTTGTCCATCATCACCACAATCTCCTACCCACAAAGCTATATTCATCCCTTTATTTTGCTTAAGCCAAAAGCCCCTTCCCAGTCCCCAAACTCTTCCAGTGTATCCCCCAAAGCTCCAGGTGTGCCATCTACCAAATCCCCAACACCCTCTGCCTCTTTCTAAATGTTTTCTTCACCTTCTCGCTCAGAAACTTGGAGGCAACTCTAACTGAAAACTGAAACCTGCTTCCCTAGAGCCCTCTCAAGGGGTGGCTGTTTCTTCCCTCCCACGCACCACATACCACAGAGCCTAGGGGTGGAGTGGGTGTCTTTCATGGTCCTCATCGCTGCTGACAGAAAATTCTCCTCCCTTGCTCAAAAACCCCAGCTTTTCTGGAAGTCCATGCCCTGAAACTACACCACCCACTACCCTCCTGTGGCAATCATCTGCCAGCCTCTCAGGCTCTTCCTCATTTGCAGCAGATGTTAGTGCCCAGCTCCCTCACTGGCTCCCTTTCCGTTCTTCTCCTTCCGTCATTCTTGGTGATTTAGCATCCATGTGCTGAGCCCCTTAGCCTCCTACTGCCTTGACTTCTCACTCTCAAAGCTCTCCTCCTCCATTCACCTCAGCTACCCACTCCCATCTTTCTACCCTGTGCATCTCATTGCCAGTGACTGCACAACCTCTGAAATCATTTCCAGCATCCCACTCTCTCACCACTTCCTCCTCAGCCAGTTACCCTCCACAACAATTCAGCCACATAGGTGCCTCCAATTCAGAGGCCCTAGCACCATTTCTGTGTCCTCTGTCTCTGTCAGAGAACTGGCAAGGAAAAGATGGCCCATTCAAAAGAATTTAGCTGGAGAGAGTTTAATGAAGGGCTTATTCACAGAGGAGTAGCCGGTTGAATGAACCAACAAGGGATGGTGAAGTATCCGGGGAGTAAGAGCATGGGAAGCTATTACAACCAACAGCCTGAAGAGGCGGGGGAGAGAATGAGGTCCCTGGAGCCCACTTAGAGCTGAAACAGTAACAGAAAAGCTACCTGACACAGGCAGTGGCCACAGGAGAACAAACATAGTCACTGTTGGAACCACAGTAAGGCAAGGAGGGATGATGGGAGTATAAAGAAATCCCCAAACCCTCTGATTTTTGGCTAGTGTCTTCCACAGACTTCCAGTCCCATTCCAGTGGGAAGTCAAGGGCGAGGGAGCCCCAGTACTGCAGTCTGCAGACATTTGCCTTTCACAGCAGAAAAGGGTAGACTCTCAGGGCAGAGGGTGATGGTATAACAAGCATGACCACCACCTCATGGCCTTCACTTCATCACCCCTGCCCTCACCCTTGCACATCCTCCACATCCTTTGTCATACTGGCCTGGCAAAGCCCAACTCTGCCTTCTCCATACCTGTATCCAAACAGGGAGATAGCCTGGAGAAAATTATGTGGCTCTGCTTACTAGTCTCACATTAAATGTATGACCCCAAATATCAAGTGGGCCCTGCTGTCTGATTATGTCCCTTTAATCTACTCACCCTCCACAGTTTTCCTCCATTCTCTTCTCAAATGCCATCACACTATCTCCACTCCTGATTTTGTTTCCTATTTTACTGAGAAAGTAGAAGCAATCAGAAGCAGACAACTTCATCTTGCCATTCTCAGCCTACCCCTAAATTCTGCCCTCTATCTGGTTGCTGTGGGCACCCTATCTTGTCACTGAGGTCAGCTGTACACTACATGCCATCAACTCTGAGCTGCTCAAGGACTTTGCTTCTGCAAGCAACTCCTGTAGAATAAATCTTTCTTATAGATCATTCTTATCTGCGTGTAAATACATCATAATATAGCTCATCCAAAAAGAAAAGCAAAACCCTTCCCTACACCTCTCTTCACCACGTGCCCATTACTCTGCCTTCCCTTGCAGGGAAATCCCCTCAAATGAGTTGCTTATACTCATGCCTCCATCTTACCATTTCCCATTCTCTCTTGAACCCACTCCAGTCAGCCATTTGTTGCTACCATTTCCAAAGAAAATACTGTCTTAAAAGTCACTAGTGACTCCATAAGAGTCAGGGTCCTAGCAGAAGCAAATGTCATGTTTAAATTGGGTGATTTGGGGAAATTGTATAAAGGCACTCTCTTCAAGCGTGTGGGTTCAGGTAAGGAAACGACAAATGATACTGCAGTACCCCAAGGCTATAAACAATAGGGTCCCTGAAGGAGCAAGAAGGATAATTACCAAAACCCAAGAGAGATTTGTGGAGAGAAGGTCTCCTGACAGAAGCGAGGACCTTCTGCGGAAGATGGCAAGAGTGCAGGGTAGGAGCCCACAGTGCATGACAGGGCACTGTCGTGGTCCAAGGACTCATCATCTCCATCCAATGTGGAAATCCTCAATAGGAAGTCTCTGTGCTGGAGCTCTACACACAAGGCTGGCCAAAACTTTCTCAGCTACACCTCAGTCTGCAGCTCTTCCTGCCTGATCCTTCTTCCTTCCTTTCACAAGGATCAGATCTACATTATAGTCTGAAGGCTTTCCCTGTTACCTCCCCTCCCCTTTAATTTTCACAAATGTTATTGCCAATAAGTCTCTTATGCTTCTAACTCTGTCTTGGCATCTATTTCCTGGACAACCCAAACTAACATAACCACACAACCTCCATCTTACCAAACCCAGTGGTCACTGGGCACAATGGCTCATGCCTGTAATCCCAGCACTTTGGGAGGCTGAGGTGAGTGGATCACGAGGTCAGGAGTTCGAGACCAGCCTGACCAACATGGTGAAACCCCGTCTCTACTAAAAATACAAAAATTAGCCAGGCCTGGTGGCACGTGCCTGTAATCCCAGCTACTCAGGAGGCTGAGGCAGGAGAATCACTTGAACCCGGGAGGCAGAGGTTGCAGTGAGCTGAGATCGTGCCACTGCACTCCAGCCTGGGCAACAGAGCGAGATTCCATCTCAAAAACAAACAAACAAACAACAACAACAAAAAAAACCCAATGGTCATCTCAAGTCCTATGGCTGGCCAGAGTATGAGAGGTTTCAGCAGCTGAAAGAAGACCAATGTGTCTTCTCACAAAGGAGTGAAAAATCACCAGATTTCAGGTTTGAAAGGACCAATTTCAGTTTAAAAACTGACATTAGTAGAGCAATTCATTTCCAAATGACCTAGAACACTTCTACTGCACCTTGCACTGTCTCTTTGTAAATATCCATCACATTGGTCATTGTTTATTGTCTGTCTTCTATTCCAGGTATGAGTTTCAAGAACAAAGACTAAATCTGTCTTGTTAATAATTATATCCTACAACTCAGGACTTGCTTGGTGCATTGCAAGTCTTCTTTAAATATATTTAAAATGAGTAACTTTGTAGAGCCATATATCATTTTTATATTTGTTTCTTGGTTAAACTATCGTAAGGTTTTATTCTCATTTATGTGAGGTATTTTTTCTTTTCATTCTCTCAATAAATATTGACCACTAAATATTTGACAGTATAGCACCAGGTAGTAGGAGCCGGAAAAATGAAATGACTTCCAGTTCCTGAGGAGTACCAGTCTAGTGGGAAGACAGACTTGCAAACAATAGAAGATAGTATGATTATTGCTAAAATGAAATTATGTACAAAATACAAGTGAGTCCTCATAGACCAAGTGTAAGAGCTAAAACTATAAAACTCTTAGAAGAAAACACAGGAGTAAATCTTTGGAATCTTGGGTTAGGCACTGATTTCTTATATAGGACAACAATAGCAAGTGATTAAAGAGAAAACAGATAAGTTGGACTTCACTGAATTAAAAACTTCTGTGCTTCAAAGAAAACCATCAAGAAAGTAAAAGACTGAAAGAAAATATTTTCAAATCATGTATCTGCTAAGATCTAGAATCTATTTTTTATTTTTTAAAATAAATTACAGAACAACATGGACATATAGAATAGATATTTTTAAACCCTTACAACTCAATAAACTTTAAAAAATTAATCCAACTTAGAAATGACAAAGGATTTGAATAGACATTTCTACAAAAAAAGATACAAATGGCTTCTGAGCACCTGATAAGGCTAGTAGTCAACATCATTAGTGCTCACGGAAATGCAAAGCAAAATCACAATGAGATACTACTTCATACCCCCTAGGATAGATAAGATTAAAAGACAGAAAATAAAAGTATTGGCAAGGATGGGAAGAAATTGGAACCTCTACACATTGCTAATAGGATGGGAAATGGTGCCATTCACTTTGGAAATTAGGGTGAGAGTTCCTCAAAAGGTCAAACATAAAGTTGCCTCATGATCAGCGATTCCACTGCTAGGTACATACCCAAAGGAATTGAGTTCAAACAAAAACTTGTACACAAATGTTCAACTGATTAATAAGATGTGCTATATCCCATATAATGGAATATTATTTGGCCATAAAAAGGAATGAAGTACTGATACATGTTACAAATGGATGAACCTTGGAAACATTATCTTCAGTGAAAGAAGTCAGTCACAAAAGATCATGATTCTATTTACATGTAATGTCCAAGCTGGCCATGGTGGCTCACATCTGTAATCCCAGTACTTTGGGAGGTGGGAGAATTTCTTGAGGCCAGGAGTCCAAGGTTGCAGTGAGCTATGATCACACCACTGTACACCAGCCTAGGCAACAGAGCAAGACCCCATCTCAAAAAAAGAAAGAAAAGAAACAAAGAAAGAACAAAAAGAAATGTCCACAATAAGCAAATATAGAGAGGTAGAAAATAGATCAGTTGTTGCCAAGGGCTGCCAAGACTATGAGGGGAAATGGAGAGTTACTGGTAATGTGTATAAGATTTCTTTTAGAGATTACAAGAATGTTCTAAAGTTACATTATGGTGATTGTTACACAACTTTGTAAATATACTAAAAACCACAGAATTGAATATCTCAAATAGCTGAACTATATGACATAAATTATACTGCAATAAAACTATTTCAAAAATGCAATTGAATCATAAAAGATAAATTGCTTAGGTCACAGAATTCAGTGAAGCTTTCGAAGAGGTCATATGTAAATGAGACATGAAGGAACAGCAGGAGCGTGCTGTGTCTATGAGAGGACAGGCGAAAACATTCCAGACAGAGACAGCAGCACACACAAAGGCAGGGGAGAGCATGGGAAGAGAGCATGCCATGGTATGTACAGTCGTCCCTCAGTCTTCACAGGGGATTGGTTCCAGGATCCTCGCGGATACCAAAATCCACCTATGCTCAGGTGCCTTATATAAGATGATGCAATATTCTGGTAAAGAATATCCTAAATCCTCCTACAGACCTCCAATCATTTCTAGATTATTTATAATATCTAACACAACATAACTGCTAAATAAATAGTTGGCCGTACTATATTGTTTAGGGAATAATCATGGGGGGGAAGTCTGTAGATGTTCAGTACAAATGCAGTTTTTTTCTTGAATATTTTTTACTGCAGGTTGGTTGAATCCACAGTTATGTGGCACCCACAGATACGGAGAGGCAACTGTATAGTGTGTGTAGTCAATAATGCTGCTACAGAGATTATGACCTGCAGATGCAGGGCTCCAGTCTGTTGGGGTAGGCAGGGACCAAATCAGAAAGGGCTATTTCATCATGCTAGCTTTCCATGAAGGGAAAGGGAACCTGCTGAAAAACTTTCTGCCAGTAGAAGCATCATTCTAGTATAAACGTTGAAAGGTGATCTGAAGGGAAATGAAACTAGTGATTGCCCAGAAGGAGGAAAAGAATAATCACTGACTAAATTTATAAAGCCCTAATTCCCTGCTGAGCAGTTTCCTTTAATCATCTCATTTAATTACGAAACTGAGCAATAGTTATCCCCACTTTATAGATGATATCCACAGGGCTTGCTCCCTCACCTCCTGCAGGTCTTCAGGCAAGTATAAGTGCCTCACACTTTCCTATTCCGCTTGTTTTATTTTTCTCCTGGATGCTCAACTCAATTTAACATCTGTTTCACTTTTGAAATCTTGTTTAAAGATTCTCTCCCACACTAGAATGATAAGTCCCTAGGAATAATTTAATTTGTATTTCACTTCTGTATCCCCAGTGCCCAGGACATAGTCAACCCTCAGAAAGTACATAAATGAATACATTTTTAAAAATGAGGAAATCGGGTCCCATAGAGATTAAGTAACTTGTCCTTGATCATACAAGTAATAAGTGGCAGACTTCTGATTTAACAACCCACATTCTTAAACCACTAAGTGATTACACCAGAGTTGTAATATTGTAGGCAAGAGGCAAGTACCCTCGGACTGTGGTAGTGGGGAAGCGCGGTGATAGGCCTGCCTGGGGTTGGTGATGACTGGATGTGGAAGGGCGCTGAAAGGGCTCGATCTAGCATGACTTTGGTTTCTACATTTGGCTCATGGGTAAACAGGAGAGCAATTCTTCAGGAAAAAGAATACAAAGGACTCCAGGTTTGGGCAAAACGATAAGAGGAGGACGTGTCTTAATCCACGATCCTTTTTAACTTTTTTACTATCTCCCTTAGATTACTAAAACATGTTGTTAATTTAACTATATGTGAAGGCAGTAAACCCAAACTGATCCCTTCGTCTTCAGTCTGAGGCCAGTGGGGGACAGGGGTGGGGATGGGGACGGGGATGCGGGTGGGAACGGACAGGCAGACCAGAATAGGGTCAGCTCTTTTTTTTTTTTTTTTTAAGTTAGTCCAAACTTACAAAGAATAGAAATAAGTCCCCAGGAGTGCTTAACTCTGAGGTAATTTTTAAGGCAGATGCTTAAACTGGAGAATACACCGTACCCTTATGGAGTCAAGTAGTATTCGTAGTTTTAGATTATCCTGACGGTGGCAGTCACTTGTAGAAGTGACAGTGTGCAGCAGGCCACTGACACCCAATCCCTGGATGGCCAGGAGGGCGGGAGGGCACCCGGCCGCGGTCTCAGGCTGCCGAGCAGGCGCAGGAAGCTCGCGCCTCAAACGACTCCCAAACCCAAGCCCGGCGCGAAGCAGAGAAGCGCCGCTCACATTCCTGCACACTCGCCCGGCCGCGGGCCAGCGGCCTCCGGTCCGCAGGTGGCGCTGTGGGCTCGCGAAGGCGGCCGCGGCACGAGGGAGCGTCGTCTCCGTGGTGCGCATGCTCTCGCCCCCGCTGCGGGCTGGCTGTTTTGTTTTTTTTTTTTTTTTCTTCCCCGGGCGGCCCGGCGGCTGCGTACTGGCTGTGGGATGGGAAGTGAAGCCCCAGCGAGCGGCTGCAGCGGGGCCGTGAGGAGCAGCCAGGGGGAGGCGGCGGCGGCGGTGAGTCGGTGAGCAGCTGGGAAGAGCGGAACCGGGGCGGAGCACCTGCAGGCGCGGGCGGAGGCCCCACCATGGCGATTCGCAAGAAAAGCACCAAGAGCCCCCCGGTGCTGAGCCACGAATTCGTCCTGCAGAATCACGCGGACATCGTCTCCTGTGTGGCGATGGTCTTCCTGCTGGGGCTCATGTTTGAGGTGAGCCCGCCCCGAGTCTCAACCGCCTGCCCCGCCACCCCCTGTCCGGGCCCGGGCTCCAGATGCCAGCACCGGCTTCTCCGCCCAGGACCGCTGGGTGCTCGGGCCCGGGGTAGGTGCGGACCCCCAGTCCCTGAGGTGCGGGCCTGCCGTGCCCTGCCCAACGCCGGCGGCAGCTCCCCGGCGGCCGGCCCGGGGATGCGAAGTCCCGGTGGGCCTCATCGCGGCCCGCAGTGGGGTGGGGACCGCCGCGTCGCCCCCTTCCTGACCCGCCGCCGCCCCCTCCCGCCGGCCGCGCGGCGCAGTTCCTGGTTCCCGCGAAGGGTTACGTGGCAGCCGGCGAGGGGCCGGCGGGTGGGGGCGGCCCCTGAGCTGCCGAGCTGGCTCGGGGCGGGTGGGCGGACCTGGGGGTACTGCCAGCCTCGGCCGCGGTGAGCGGCAGCCCCGCGAGGGCCGGGGAAGGCGGAGGCCCGGCCCCCGGGTCTGAGGACTGCGGGCCTGGAGGCCACAGGCCCCGAGTGACAGGGGGGCCCCGGGGAGCTCCGAGATTGGAGTGAGCGAGAAACCGGAGTCGGGCATCTGCTTTCGACTCGAAGGGCGGTGGCCGCCAGGCACCGGCACAGTGGAGGCGCGCCAGATTGTTTTAATTTTTGTCTTTTAAACTGATATTATTACCAGTTAACGAACTTTTTGCCCTGATGCTTTAAAGAAACAAGGTCTGATGGATAAATCTAGGTTCTGAACAGCGGTGCCAAGGAATCGAGTAATTTTTTTTCTTGAAGTAGGAGAGGATGGGAATGTCAGGAGTGTGTAAATTCTCTTCCCACATATCTAGTATTTTGATGACTTATTTAACAGCTGTTGAATGTGGATGATAAACTTTGCAAGGTGAACGAGTAACATCCTACGTTTTTCCCCTCGCTCCCCAATACACACGCTCATTCCTTTGCTTTTTTCCCTTTTTAATTTTTCTCTGGAGCCCTTATGTCTCAGTAAATATACAAATTATTTTGCTCCTGCCTTGTTTTGTCTCCTCTCTCCTGCACGTAACAAGTGAGAGTAGAGATTTTGGAGTATTTTTACGAGTCTGTATTTCCAGAGTCTAGGATAGTGCCTGGGACATAGGAGTGCTTTAAAAAATATGAGCGACGTTAAGAATCCTTGAGAAAACCTAATGGAATGATATTACCAGTGACCAAAAGGTGAATACATTTTTTTAATGGAGCCTGTTTTTTTTTTAATTTTAAAATTAAATAATATTTTAACCTTATTTTCGCCTCTATCAAATGGGCTTTTCTGGATCTAGATACAGATATTATTTACTCCTGATTATGTCATGCATGTTTGAAACCACTGCTAAGGAGGTAGCAGGTATAGTTAAAGGGTAGGTAGAAGGAAACTAACATTCTCAAGCTTTAAGTCTGGGCTGTGCCACCTACCTACTGGGTGACCCAAGTCTGAGCCTCAATTTTTCTGCTATAAGGAAATAATATCACCTGTAGTATTCTCCTCACAGCCATTTTTTGCAAGGATCAGATAATACGGTGTGAAGGTAAATACAGTGCTAGGCCTGGTGCGCTGGCTCACGCCTGTAAACATCCCAACACTTTGGGAGGCCAAGGCGGGAGAATCACTGGAGCCCTAGGAGTTCGAGACCAGCCCAGGCAACATAGGGAGACCCTGTCTCTACAAATGATTTTTTAAAAATTAGCGAGGAGTGATAGATAGCACGCACCTGTGGTCGCAGCTGGGAGGCTGAGGTGGGATAATTACTTGAGCCCAGGAGGTGGAGGCTGCGGTGAGCCAAGGTTTCACCACTGCACTCCAGCTTGAAGGACAGAGCAAGAAGACCCTGTCTCAAAAAAAGACCCAATGTTAAACATTTGTATTCACTTTCTGAATTTGATACTTGCATATACTTTCTGCTTTGATCTTAAAGTAATACTTTAATATGTGTAGTATATTCAATTTTCTGTAACTTGTCATAAACCATCTCCACATGGTAAGAATTCCTGACTTTAAAAACATATTTTAGGGGTACTGTGACCTGCAAGGTATATTTGCAGTGCTTTGAATGAAATAAAATATAAATCAGAAATTCAGATACATAGTATAACTTTGATTTTATATAAACTCTTTTACATTCTCTTACTGTGTTTCTAGGGAAGTCCACCACCTATACCTTGCCTCACATGTTAGTGATTTTTTTTTAACAGTGGATTTTCACCTTTATATAAATTTATAAAATTTGAAAATCTAAATAGACAAAAATACTAAATAGAGGTTTTTAAAGTCAATTCAAAAGTGAGCATTAAAGTGATACACAAAAGTGAAGTTTGTACGAGTTCTTCCATTTTCTTACCATATGTTAAGGTGTTAGGATTTCAAAGCATGTTATCTAGATATAGGAATGTGTAGACTAGGTTAGTTTTGCTATTCGACTTTTAAAACAATTGCTGCTGAATCTCAAAGTTAACATAATTATAGAATTACAGTACTTGTGCTAGAATAATCAAGAAATTGATTTTTTTGCAGAACTGTTAAGCCTGTTGTGCAGATACATTGAGGAAATGTCAGAGGATTTATGGTGACATCAACAAAGAAATTCAGAAAGAAAGAAAGACTGTATTACTAGCCAAAATGAAGAAGCAATGGAGATACACTGTACAAGCGTGGATTCTGGAGCTGAAGGGATTCATGTTCAAGTTAGGGCTCTGCAGCTTGCTAACTGGGTGACCTAGGGCAGCTCAGAACTGAAGTTTCCTCATCTGTAAAATGGGGCTTATTGGGTTACTCTGACAATTAAATTAACCAATATGTATTATGCCTAGTTCAATACTTGGCTTGCAAGAGGCGTGCAATAAGTGGTAGCTATTATTATTCTTTAAAAACTCACCAAAATTGGGAAATAGAAAGCATTTTTATGTGAGAGAAGGGCCTGGAATCTCTTTAGTTAGCATCTAAAGAGATCATACATACTGAAAAGGCTAACAGAGTAGTCTGTTTGGCAGTAATGTAAGAGTTTAATTTCCAGGGAACTTCACGTTAATCAAAAATTGCTTGTGAATTTTGGAATCATAGTTTTATTACAGTAAGTATCTGTCCACATAATTCAAATCATAGTATACAATGAATGGCTTCATATTTGAGTTAGGAAAAATTGAATGGTCAAAAAATGGTAGGGATGCTTGGGAAGCTTTCTGAAAGTGAGGATGTGGAGGAGGAGTGAAGAATTAGGGGTTCACAAGAGAAGTATTTCTTTTAAGGAGTGTATAAAGGAAAGATATTCAAAAGGAAATATATTCAAAATCTGCAAGTTCCTTATGCCATACAGATTTTGGGGACGTTTACAATTTCAACAATCTTGAAACAGTTTTCAAGGTTTGGGTTTTTTTTTTTTTGCTTTTTCTTTCCTTTTTTTCTTTCTTTTTATGACAGGTAAGGTGTTCAGGTCATAACAAAGTTTGAAGGAGAGACCCATCTCACATACGAGCGTGAAACATATAAGCGTGAACTACAAAGGGGTCTCTCTTTTTTTTTTTTGAGACAGGGTCTCGCTATGTTGCCTTGGCTGGAACTTGACCTCCTGGGCTCAAGTGATCCTCCCCTCTTGCCACCTGAGTGGCTGGGACTACAGGCACGTGCCACTGAGCCCCACTGGAAGTGGAATTTGATATTCAGAATTGTCTTTACTTTTCAAGGATCCAGTCCACGTAGTGACTGTTCACATCTTCCTCTAAAACAAGTGCAAAGTCGTTAACATGTCTATGTAACAAGAAAGATACCAAGCCCCAACTAGTGACACTGAATTAAAGAAATGTTATTGTATTTACGACATTGCATACAGCATAGAATTAGGTAATTCGTTACAGTTTCTGGTAACCTATTTAAGATGCATCTGAATAAGTCTTTTTTCTTTTTTCATTTTTCCACTTTTGTAAATGGAGAGCAGCACTATAAATGTTCAAACTGTCATAAACTCAGGTATTTTTACTTTTGAGTGCATTATATATTTCTGTAGCCTATTTATATTCTAAACTAACTTATCTTACTACTAATTAATTGTGGTGTGAGTTTAACTGCAGCAATGCAGCAGGGTGTGAGGCTTAGGAGGCCTGGAAATGGCTAGGAGCATGACTGCTGACTTAAACTTGAAACTTTTTGGAGTGTGTAGTTTACATTTTTCCTCTTCTACTTAATGTCACATGCTAAACCAGCTGGAGGTCAAATTTTAATTTTATTTGGAAGCCTGGCTAAAAGGATAATCTAATTTTTGCTGCTTTTAGAATTTGATGCTAAATTTATCTTTGAAGAATCTCATTCGTTGTTTGTAAAGGACTCTTTCTGAGACGGAGCCTCACTCTGTCACCCAGGCTAGAGTGCAATGGCGTGATCTCGGCTCGCTGTACCCTCTGCCTCCTGGGTTCAAGCGATTCTCCTGCCTCAGCCTCCTGAGTAGCTGGGATTACAGGCACCCGCCACGATGCCCAGCTAATTTTTGTATTTTTAATAGAGATGAGGTTTCACCATGGTGGCCAGGCTGGTCTTGAACTCCTGACCTCAGGTGAGCCAGCCACCTTGGCCTCCCAAAGTGCTGGGATTACAGGCGTGAGCCATCACACCTGGCCTGTAAAGGTCTCTTTAACAAAGTGTTCTTAGGTGTGACAGTGGTGACTTCATACTACAAACTGGAAACAGGGATGTGGAGTGTTTGTGTTTAAAACAGAGTATGTGTGTGTATATATATATATAAAAAACATATATATAGTGTGTGTATATATACATATATATTGTTTAGACTATATGTATATATTTTAAAAATCTAAACAAAGATAGCAAAACTAAATGAAATGTAGTGACCACTCACCTTTACTAAAAATAATCACATGAAAATAGTGTTGCCCTGGAGACTCATGTCATCGTTCTGCTCTGAGTCCTTGTTAATGACCCAAATTTTAATAGAGTAGCCTTAGTACCCTTTTCTACTCAAGAGACCTTCATATCTAACCCAGTTCAGCCACTCAGTTTACTGGCCGTATCCTGCAGTTTGTCATGCAAGCCTGACTTCTTCCACTTCCTGAATTCCAGGATAACAGAGTTTAGCTACAACCTACGTTTTGTTCACCTCCCTCATTCTAGTACTCATAAGTCAGTTCTCTACCTAGTCCAAGTTTTTGTGGTGCCATGGCCCCCTTTCCCTTTCTCCGCTGTATTGGTCCCCTCATTGTTTGGCCTTTCTTCCTGCAGTCTTTACTCCGCTATTGGCCTTTCCGGTGCCTCTCAATTCCCAGAGAAAGTCATACTCATGCTGGTAGATAATATTGCAAATCAAAGGTTTCTAACCTCAGACATTCGCATCCGGTATCTTTTTACTTTCACTGGCCATCTCCTTTCCCTATGGGAACTATATAAATAGTCATCATTCACGTCCCCATTATGCTTAATATGTGACATTGCTTTTTCTCACACAGGGAAAATAAAAATTTATCAAGCACGGATTTCCTCATTTTCCTGTCTTTTGAAGTTATGTGTCCCATCCATTACTGCCTTCTTCCCATCTAAGAGGAAAAGTTGTTCAAGAGTGCAATACTCAGTCCTTACAATTTTATTCCCTACCATATGCCTCCATCCGTTATTCTCTTTCTATCCTGTGTGTTTAACTTCTCCCTTTTCCCTGTTACCTTCACTGTTGCCCCCACACAAGCTCAATCTCTCCTAAAAACAACATAAAATTTGACCTGGCATCTACTGGATACCACTTTGTGCCTCTGTGTTCTTCAATCCCCTGGGATGCAGCTCCTGCTCTCAGTACCTAGTTGGAATCACTTAAGCTGTGACCACTGACGACTTCTTAAATTGTCCAGTCTGTTGTTCTCTTTCCTCCCACATCTCTTTTGAAACTCTGACTTTATTAACCACACCTTTTAGAAATGTTTCCCCTTTGGCTTTTGGGACTGCAAGCTCTCTTTATGTCTTTTTCTGTCTCTCTAACCATTTTTTCTTAGTTTCAGTGACTTGAAATTTTGCTTTTTTCCCTGTTCTCTCCATGGGTCTGATGTTGTCCTACTTCTCTACAAATACGGTGCACTCTCCATATATGATTTATGTATTTTCACAGCTTCAGCCATTATCTATAGAAAGAGACTCCCAAATCTTTATTTAAGATAGGTTCCCCCTACTGAGTTCTAGACTTAGGTTTTAGCTGCCTTACTGCACATCTCCCAGAAATCTCAGCTGTAAGCATCAATAAATAACCTTGTACTCTTTCTTCTAGCTTACCAGACCTTATTTTGCCTTATGAGTGCCTCCTCTATCCCACAGTCACTGTCTTAGTTCAGGTCTCATTATCTTTCATGTGGTCTCTTGCAGAAGTTTCATTCTTGGCTGCATGCTCACTCCGGTTTGTACTTTAACTGATATTTATTCAGCAATATTGATTAATTACCTAATATGTACCAGGCCTCATGCTGGGCTCTGAAGTATAGTGATGAGTGGAAACAGGCATGGTCCCAGTTCTAATGGAGCTTACTTTCTAATGGGCGAGACATAAATTATTAATATAATCAACCAGAGTATGCTTTTGAAGGAAAGGAACACAGTTCTCTGAGATAATCTAACAAAGGAAATGACCTACTCTAGGAAGACAGGGAGACTTCCTTGAAAAGGTGTAATGCAACTGAGATCTGATGGGAAATATTTTCCAACCGTATTTTAGATAGAACAGCATGTGCAGAGACCCTGTGGTAGAAGGTGCTGCAGAGGCAGAGGGAGGAGTCAGACCGTAGAGTCCTGTGGTCACATTCTCCTAGAAAGATGGGAATCTAGTGAAGGATTTTTAGCAGGTAGGGAGGGGGATGTGGTAACATGATCAGAAAATCATTCTAGTTGCAATGTGGAGAATGGATCTGAAGGGGCCTGGGATACCACTTAGCAGGTCACAGACAGCAATCCTTCTAAAAGGCATACATGAAATTTCCCATCCTCAAAATTCTCCAGTTGTGCAAAAATGAAATCTAAACTACTTAGCTCAAAAAACAGGGTCCTTTCTAGCACTCAATAATGTTTCTAGTCTTTTCTAACACTTCCTGATGTGCGTCCTGTGCCTGGCCTTGTGTTCACTGCTACTTGATCTTGCCATGCCCTGTTTCTTCTATCTGTACTGTCCTCTTCATCCCCCTTTGTGAACCTAGGGAACACCTATTTTCCATCAAAACACAGCTCCTTCATTTCATTCTACCCCAGAAAAAAAACCAACAAAGCTCATTGATTATCCCAAGTACCCACAGTGCAAGCTATTGGCACTTATTCTACAGTATTATAACAGTTTATTTACCTGTACTCTTCACACCACAGAGCTCCTTGTCATTAGGGATTATTTTATCCATCTTCATCTCGTCCTTTTTTGCCTAGCACTTTGCCTGGCGCCTGTAAAGATTGGGTAAGCATTCCATTTTTCTGTTCTGACCAGTTTACTTTTACCAGTAGTCAGGTCAGTTAAACAATTATTGACCACTTAACTCGGCTAGGTGTGTGGGATACTAACACACCCACACCACAGACCCTATATTTGATCTGCTTTTCTCATGCTAACTGTGCTTCTCTTTATTTTATTAATTTACACTTAAAATTTGTCTTAATAGGAACTTTTTATTCATTGTGTAGGGCTAGGGTAGAGAATCATTATTTGTCAAATAACTGTTTTCTGGAACTGCAGAAAAGGTCTTTGGAAATTTTAAAGTTAAGGATGAATTACACAATCTTACGTAAACCACAGAAGAGTTCTCTGGTGAATTACATTAGCTCCTTGGCAATCAGTAATTTCCATTGTGTCTGTCAGGATTCCACAGGAACAAGGAGGCCCTTGGTGCTTCGATTTAGGGACAGATTTTATAATGTTTTTGCCCCGATCTGTTATTTGGGAGAGGGTCACAAATTGACTTGATCTTTGTTTTTCCTTCTTTATAGATAACGGCAAAAGCTTCTATCATTTTTGTTACTCTTCAGTACAATGTCACCCTGCCCGCAACAGGTAGGTAATTTACGCTAATAATTTTCTACATAAATAGAAGTTCAGTTGAACGAACTTGGAAATTTTCATGAATGCTAGGTCCTGCATTAATTAATCATCAGAGATCTCATCCATGATGTGACTGAATGTTATTTTGATGATTTTGTGATACAAGATCTGATGTTTTTGATTGACTTTACCCTATATATGTTTTCTGTTTACTATGTAGTTTTGCGAATGGACCTGAAATTCCATAAAATAGTTTTGCTTTCTCTGCCTTCTGATTTTTTCCTAAGAAAATTATAAGAAAAGATATTTTTTAAATTGTTTAAATGTCATTGTTCATTCAAGACTTCTAAAAGCACAATGGCAGATTTCGTTTTTCTGTAAGTTATATTTTGGACCTGTAATAGCAATCCTTCTAAGATTATTTACACTTTTTCCTGTGCTCTACTTTTAACAATTATTTTGATTCCAGAAAATGTGTTAGTAAGCTCTAGCAATTATCTGGTAATGGCATCCACACTATTAGGTTTTATTTCAAAAATGTTATTTCTTAATCTATGTAAAAATTAGGTGTTTCTTGGAAGTTGATTGTAATTTAATACAGTGATATAATTAATTAGCGTGGGTGAGGGATGGCGTATTTTTTGGTTGAGGCAGTAAATCTGCACAGTTTTTTATTTAGAATGTAAGATAATGTAGTATACCACATTTAGTTGGGGTTTTTTGTTGTTGTTGCTGTTATTTATATGTGTGTTTTTAAGAGACGACAGGGTCTTGCCAAATGTGTTGCCTAGGCAGGAGTGCTGTGGCATGATCATAGCTGACTGCAGCCTCCAGCTTCTGGGCTCAAATGATCCTCCCGGGTCAACCTCCCAAGTAGCTGGGACTACAAGGGCACACCACCACGCCCAGCTAATTTTTCAATTTACTGTAGAGATGGAGTCTCACTATACTACCTAGGTCAGTCTTGAATTTGGGCCCCAAGCAATTCTTGCCTCCCTAAGTGTTGGGATTATAGGGGTAAGCCACTGCACCTAGCCTCTGAGTTGGGTTTTTGTTCAGTTATGTATAGTTTTGTAAATATTTAATTTAGTGATTTAGTTATCAGGTTACTCAAAACTACAATACTGTTTTGAAATTTGAATATGCCAGAGAAGAATAAAGCTCTTTGGTGTATATGTTCCCCATAAACATAAAGTTTGAGAATAAGTGTCAGCAATTCACAAGTATTTGATAAAGATTTGTTTTGAAAAATTATAGCAATTGCAAGGATTAAAAACAACTTTAGTAGTTGCCTTTATCTCTGCTGCTTATAGATGAAAATTAAATCAAATACAGGTCAAATCAGCTTTTCCATCAGAATCATAATTTAGTGTGTAGTTAGAAAGTAGAAGTAGAAAGTTTCAAAAGCCCTTTGAAAAAAATAGGTCAATAGGCTAAGTATAGCTTTATCAACCTAATTTATACCCCTGGGATAATACCAGTTTATTGAGTGTGGCCTCCTCTTCCCTGTTTTTTGGTCTTTGGTGGCTGGAACTAACATGTGTCAAGTCTTTGTAAGTAATTTCTAAAGCTTTAGATTTCTAGATAGTCTTGATTTTCATTGCGCCTCTAAGACTCAAGATGTCCAAGACCACGTTATTTATGATGTTTATATAGAACTTTTTTATTAGGTTATTCTTCTTTGTTTCCATAACTATGTTGTACTTAATGCTGTTTTTATAACCTTGTGTATATTTTTGTGTATTTATGTCCTTTTTGGTCTTCAGAAGAACAAGCTACTGAATCAGCATCCCTTTATTACTATGGTATCAAAGATTTGGCTACGGTTTTCTTCTACATGCTAGTGGCGATAATTATTCATGCCGTAATTCAAGAGTATATGTTGGATGTAAGTATGCAGCCTTAGAAATCTATACTTTATGAGGTACTAGCTCTTCATAATCTGATAGTCATATATTAAATATAATTTATAATTTATTCTTAATTACTAATGGCTGTTTTTATTTTTAGAAAATTAACAGGCGAATGCACTTCTCCAAAACGAAACACAGCAAGTTTAATGAATCTGGTCAGCTTAGTGCGTTCTACCTTTTTGCCTGTGTTTGGGGCACATTCATTCTCATCTCTGTAAGTATGTCCTCTTAGGTTGTTGTTCTCCTTCCTTATCTAAGATTAGGAACTCTGCTAATGAAATAGTATAAGTTAAGAGTTTCCGTGATAAATCTGTTTTAGGTATTTTTTTATACAGCAAAAATTCTAAACTATGTTTACTGTTTCAGAAAGGCTTATTCATTTTTAATCACTCTGAGTGTTACTTTTATTTTTATTTTTATTTTTTTTTGAGACAGAGTCACTCTGTTGCCAGGCTGGAGTGCAGTGGCGTGATCTCGGCTCACTGCAGCCTCCACCTCCCGGGTTCAAGTGATTCTCCTGCCTCAGCTTCCCAAATAGCTGGGACTACAGACGCACGCCACCACGCCCAGCTAATTTTTGTATTTTTAGTAGAGACAAGGTTTCACCATGTTGGCCAGGATGGTCTCGAACTCCTGACCTCGTGATCCACCCGCCTCAGCCTCCCAAAGTGCTGGGATTACAGGCTTGAGCCACCAAGTCCGGCCTTACTTTTATATCTTATAGTGGTTTACAGATACCTCTGTATCAGCAGAAAGCGTAAGATGTGAGGGATACTCCTGCTAGGTTACATGAGTTGTAATGTTCACAGTCATTTCCTCCTTTAAAAACAGCCCCAGTGTTTTCCAAGCTTCTTAAATGTTGTATAACTTTTCAGTTACGGCAATCGAAACCTTTAGTTGTATCACTCTAACTAATGAGAAAAAGAAAGGCAGTATTTGCTTTAATATTAGCGATAACAATCCCTTAAATTTATATGGTGTTCCATAGTTTACATACTTTTGAGTTTGTCAGACACATAATTCTTTCTAATCACTATATTAGAGATGAATAACAGTGAGTTTTCCAGGGTAAAGCACTTCATGTTGGAAGTAGACTAAAACTCAGCTTTTTATTCCGTTGCTCATTCCATTTTACTCTGCTGCTTTAATAATACTTTATAGGTAATATGTAAATTTTAGTTTAAAAACTATTACAAATTTTTTTAAAAAAACATAAAAGTTATACTTCTGTGGGAAAATACTCTTACAAAAATCACTTTAGATTTTATTTATTTTTTAATCTTTTTTTTTTCTTACATATGCAATAATTCTCACTGAGTAGATCTGATTATCTAAGAAAAAAATTGGGGCAGTATTTTACTGACGTAATTCCATAAAACTCGGTAGCGCCCTGATCCTTTGTCTCCTGTCAGATGCTACAAACTTTTCCTGAAATCTTCTGATTACCTAAGACAAAATTCTTCTCTCCTGGTCACTGTTGTGCCTCTTATTGTTGGTTTTATGTTTGTTTGTGTACGTGTATTTTTATTCTATGGGATTGAAAGATTTTTTAGGGCCAGGAATTATTTCTTACCTGATTCCATATCTCATATCTTTGATTTTCATTTTGCTCAAGTAACCAACTCAAATTAGATTGAAAATAACTAAAACAACTAAGGAGTTTGACGTTAGTGGGCTCTTTGCAACCTGATATGGGGACCTGTAAATGTTTGAGAAATGAAAGTAATGTCTTATTTTCCAAGAAGTTTGCATTATGCTCACAGGTTAATTTTTATATCTTCTTTCTTAGGAAAACTACATCTCAGACCCAACTATCTTATGGAGGGCTTATCCCCATAACCTGATGACGTAAGTCATTTTTAGCAGCCCCTTCTTTGTTAAGGACCATGGTCATGTCACTATTAATCAGAATTCATTCTTGTTATTCTCTTTAGGACCTTAGGCAATGCATAAAATAGAGGAAAATATGTCTTTGACAGTCCCACTGCCGTAAGAAAAAAAAACGCTGTGTACCTTTTTTTAATGTTTCTATTCTAATCTTTTCAACATCTTTGTAAGCTTGAGACAACTGATTTTAACATAATCTTAATTTGGTACTCACTTCTTTTCCCTTCTTTTCACTCATCCTTTCTCCTTTTTATGACTCCATCTTCTCTATATTTTTGCTCCTTTTCTTTGTCCCCACCGCCTGTCTCTTTTCATATCTTCCTTTTTTTCTCCTATTATAAGCTTCTTGAGGTTAGGGATTATTTCTTTTTTATTTCTCTAGTCTGTACAGTGCTGCCAGGTTAAAGTGCTCAGTGGTTACAAAGACGTCTGAATAATTCATTATTCGAGCTCAGCTTTAGTACAACTTTTCTATATTAATTTTCCTTACTACTTTAGCCTGTATTGGTCTTTTGTATCCCCAAATTTGTCATTTTGGTAGATATTTGATGTAGTGTCTATATATTGTTTTGATTGTTCTATAATTGTCTCATTTTTGTAAGTCTTGTATTGTGCCCATACCCACTAAGACTATATGTGCCTTGGTAGCAGTAAAAACTATTTTATATCCTTCATTGTGCCGGGTACATTGCAGGTGCTTGTCACCTAGACAGTATTTAGTAAATACATTGTGATGTGAGAATTGGAGAAGGGAGAGGATATGAAGGAAAGGGAATAACCTGACTGTGGGTATTTTAAGTCCAGCAGTAATACCCACTCTACTGAATCATACTCTGATTTCTAAAGTTTTATTAGTTTACTACAAAGTTCAACGAACTTTGTAAATATTGTATTTATGTGGGACCGTATTCTCTCCACCCCCACCACCAAGAAATTAGGTTGGCTTTGTGTTTTCTATTTTAGACTTCTGGAGGAGAAGGAGAAGGGAGAATAAAGAGGAAGCAGAAGGGCTAGAGGGATATAATGTCAAGAGGAGAGTATTGGTTCTAGACTGATTATGATACAGCTCCTGGAGAGCCCTTGTGTGCCTTATTCTGACTCTCTTTAATCCTAGCTCTGCCTCCATTTATTTGGGGCTTTCTCAATGTTCCAACCAGGTACAGTTACCATATTTGCCTAAGAAAAGAAAAAATAAACAGGATATTTGAAATTGGGATTATTCCAGTTTCAGGTGATTATTAATCTATGAGCCTTTGCTTTTGTGTCAGTCTTTTTCCACTTTTTGTCATGATGAAACTGTATAGACGTGTGGGTTATGTTTTCAGTAGCTAACATGACATACTAGTCAGTATTAATGAACTAATAGTGGCTCTGACTCCTCCCAACTGGCTTACATGTCAATAGCTTTCTGCAGATAATATCTTTGCCTGCTGTTTAATCCAGGGGTCTTGTCCAATGGTGGGACTGTCACAGGGAGATGGGGAAAGCGGTTGTTGAAGAGTTGTTTTAAAGGTGCACAGATACTGTATGGAATGATAACACAAAGGTAGTTACTTAGTATATACTGATTTCCAGTATTTGTTTACTGTTTTTTAAAAAAAATTATACTTTAAAAGATACTCTTCATTTTCTTGTGTTGTACAGATTTCAAATGAAGTTTTTCTACATATCACAGCTGGCTTACTGGCTTCATGCTTTTCCTGAACTCTACTTCCAGAAAACCAAAAAAGTAAGCTGGGATTTTGTAGTGTTAAAAATGTCTTGTTTTTTTTCTTTTTTTTTTTTTGACAAATTTTAATAAAATTAAGTATTTTCTTACATTTGCCCTTCCTCCATCCTTCTTACCTCAACTCTTACCCCATCATTCTCCCACCAACCCCCTTTCCACAAAGCCTAAAATCCTTAAGCATTTGTTGAAAAAACAAAAAAACAAAAAAACCTTCAGTCAGTATTTTAGCTTACCATTTTTTACATTTGATATGTTAATGGCTTGTCTTAAAATTATATTAGTGGTAATGTAAATTAAAATTTAAACAAATTTTTAAATGTAATATTTGTTTTATCTTACTGATATTCTTAGCAAATTATTTCACAAGTGAGCCAAAAAGGATTAGTCACATTACAGCTAACAGTTCTGTGTGTAAGTCCTAAAGCAAAATTCAGTATTGGAAAAAAAAGTAAAATAAATATTCACCAGCAAAGCCTCTCTTGAAATGGGTAGAGCATTCCCTTTTTAGTGTGTAGAAAGGATATTTGTTTGTTTTATTTGAACAAATAAGTAAACTGCTGGAGCACTGCAAAATCCTCCTTCCTACTTTTACCCTCAGTGCTTCTGAAGGCAGGCTTCCATGCTATCACAAAAGTCATTTTCTTTACCCTCTCTCCTCTGAAAGCTGTGTTGGCTCCCTATTACTTTAAACTAGAGTAATGCTGCTCAACTGTGCCCTGAGAGTTTCTCCCATCGCCACCATCTTTTCCCGGGGACCCCTTCCTCTGCTTACTCCTTACGCTTCATGCACACTGATAGTCTCTAGTTTCGTAATTGCAGCACATCACTTCTTTTTCCTGGAACACCTCTTCCCTCGGATAAATTAATCAAGTACTTTCATTTCCCTTTTTTCTGGAAGGTTTTTTTTTTTTTTAAATTCTCATATATGAAATCCTGTGTGGAATTTTACTTCAAAATAATACCAGGTGAAGGAAAGTGAAGAGGGATATAGATGAAACAAGTTCAATCATTTATTAATAATGATTGAGTTATGGGTATGTCAGAATCTTTTCTGTCTGTTGTGTATATGTTTACATTTTTCTGCATTTAAAATTTCTTTTTTTTTTTTAAATCCCCTTTGAGAAACCTTCTGGAGTAAAAGTGTGACAGCCAGTTTGGTGACTAGTTTATCTTTGCCTACTCAAAAGCCATAAAACACTATTTTTATGTGTGCTACAAATAATTCATGGACTAGGCATTTGATTTGCTACTGTTTTGTGTCTGTATTCTGTGTATCTGTCGTGATTCATGTTGTCTGCTAGGATTAGAAAACAGCACCAAATTAAAGGCCATATGCTATGGCACTTAAGTTCTTTTTATGCTGATTTCTTTTATAAAGTAGATTGTTTCTCCAGCTATATTGATTGTAAGGAATACGATGAAGACCTTTTATTTTTAAACCCTTGACTTAGAACTGTCTTCAGAAAAAATTGTTAGGCCCAGATTCCAGTAGCCCTTCCGTGTTTAGTAAGCTCCTAATGTGAATCATAGATATTGTGGAGCTGTACTGTCCAAAATGCTAACTACTAGTCACATCTACATGAACTTAAAAAAACAAAAACAAAAACGAAATTGACCTTTTTGGCCCCAGTAGCCACATTTCAAGTGCTTATTAGCTACTGTGGCTAGTATGTACCATTTTGAACAGAGGAGATATGGAGCATTTCCATGACTGCAGAAAGTTCTATTGGACAGCACTACTGAGAGTATCATAGTTTCTTGATGTCTTAGTAGCATGGCTCAGATATTTAAAGCCTTCTTAAGGTGTTTGTATACTCATGAACAAATACCTCTGGATTTCATTATTAATCCATGTCTATATCTTCTTCACTGTCTATGGTAAGTAAGAAGGGACATTTCAAAGTAATTGTTCATTTTAGTTCCTGAAGCTCTTTTCTTATCAGTTCCTGCCAGATGGCACTTCTCCAGAAATGCAATCTAATTTTTATGGAATAATTTGCATAACTTAGAACTTAACTGAAACTATTTTTAACACCTGCATGTGACAGTTGAAAGTAACTGTTTCAAGTAATTAACATAATTTGAAAGTAGCAGCTGCATATGTGTTAAACAGTTTCTTAAAATTTACTCTCTGAAAATTATTTTTGGAACTCTTTACTGGAAGAAACTAGTACAGTGATTGTTTTGAACCAATCATACAGACAAATAGGAAAGAAAGGAGCGCTGTTAGGAGCAGTTCAAGAGGTGTGTTAGTCACAAATAACTTAGTTTCTTTCAAGGAGAAAACTTAAATTACATATACTGTGTATATAAACAGTTCTCCATTTTGCCCATGAGAAGATTCAAAATATTTCTTAGACAGCTTGAATATATGAGCTTTTAGGGAAGTCATGAAATAGCCAAATGTTTTATTTCTAATATTCAATTTTAGTTTAATTATACATACCTATAATTGCATATCATATAAAGTATTAAAAATAGTATTTTCCCCCTTCCTACTTCATGAAAGTTACATTACACTTTTCATATGCAACTGTGATGTTAGTATCTGTCATTCATCATCACTAGAAGCACTTTTTTTAATCTGATAACATTTTTTCCACATCATGACGTCATCTTTACGTCTGTCTTACTGGTTCCTTCATTAGACCTTATAAACCTTTAAAAATGACATTGATTGAAGTTTTTGGGTGTATGTGTCTTACGCAAACATTTATTTGTTCAAGATAATTAATACAGAGCTCTATAATGCAGAGCTTTGTAAAGATTTAATTATAAGATGTACCATCTGGGGTTTGGGGGGAAATCTTTGCCTTATATTTGGGGCATATATGTGATATTCAGCTTTGTTTATTTTTCAGTATAGTGTAGTCAAGAAATGTGTTTTTTATAAAAATACATTTGTTGAAGTATGTTATATTTTTTAATAAAAAGATGTTGGAATAACAACTGAAAATGGCACTTGAAGTTATTTACGATTTTAGAATTTGTTATGATTTCACCCAGCCTTCCCTGTTCTCTCCCTTCCCCCACAACCCATGTAAATGTGTACATCCAGAGACCATTGTGCTGGTGCGAGGCAAGGCTTTGTTGTCGGCCTCAGACGTGTGAACACCGTGCCATCGGGGCTGTAACCCCAGAGGAAATGGAGAACATTGAGGGAGGCTGGCCTACCACAGGGATACTAAAAAGTAGCCATTTTCTAGATAAAATTTATCATTTTAAAAATCATGGTAAGCCAGGCATGGTGGCACACACCTGTAGTCCTGGCTACTGGGGAGGCTGAGGCAAGGGGATGGCTTGATTCCAGGAGTTTGAGACCAGCCTGGGCCATGTAATGAGACTCATCTCTAAAAAATAAAATAAAACTCATGGTACACTACCCCTACTTCCATGTATTTTTTGTAATCATTTGGGAATACCTTTATCTAGGGTGTTTGTTAAGTTAGCCACAATTGCTACCACCCCTTGTGGTATTCTACTCATCTCTGTATTTTTTTTTTTTGGTATTATTGTTGTTGTTATCCCCATTATACAGAAAGATTAATTAGCTTGCCTAAGACCCCTCAGCTAGTAAGTGACACAAGTATTTACCCATTCTCTTACTAATTTACTTTTTCTGTGGTAAGCTTTGAGTGTACAAACACTGCTTTAGAGACACTAGTCAATTTGTGCAAAGCTGAATGGACCATTACTTAGAAAAAGGTTTCTTGATAATCCTATCTTTTTGAAAGCAGTAGATACTATTTTTAAAACTTTTGCATAGGCATTTGATGGTTGTGAAGATAGAACCTAGTGATGGCATTTTACCCTCTATTATTATTGACTCGGTTGACTATCGGAAAGGTAAGGCTACTGGGCACAGTGGTGCGTGCCTGTGGTCCCAGTTACTCAGGAGGCTGAGATAGCAGGATCACTTGAGCCCTGGAGTTGGAGGCTACAGTGCACCGTAATTGCACCTGTGAATAGCCACTGCACTGCAGCCTGAGTAGCATAGTGAGACCATGTTTCTCTTTTTTAAAAAGGAGGTATGGGGCTAAGATACAAAGTCGAATCTGAACTTAGGAAAGAAACTCTATGGATTTTTCCTTAGCTAATGTCAAGCACAACTGCGCTCCACCTAATTGGGTTGAAATTTAAAGACAAAAGATCAGAAATGGAATGGCTTTTTGAAATGTAGTTTGTTTGTAATTTATAATAGTATTTTCAGTCTTGTCAGAGAAGAAAAGAGTAGGCAGCTTAGGTTCTCTGCTAATTGACCACTGCGAATTTTAAAAACGTACTTGGATTTCTTTTAAATTAAAAAAAAAAATCCTCTTAAGTAGTGACATTACATTATAGTTTTTCCAGCAAATTAGTTTTTTTTTTTTTTACATTGCCTTACCCAAGTTTTTATACAATGAAATGAGTTCAATCAGCAGTTAAAAACTAAAACACTTCCCTCATAAGTTTTCAGGGTTTTCTTGGTCTGTTTTCTCCTCTGAAATTTGGAGCATTGAGTAACACATATGAAAGAATATGGCAATATTTTTTATACCTAGTCATTTATGTGCCACCTTCCTGCTTTACCATATTCACATACTACTAATTCATACTTTTGACATTTTAATTATTAAGGTATATTAAGTAACAAAATATTTTGGGTTTTTGTTTTGTTTTGAGACAAGGTCTTGCTCTATCACCCATGCTGGAGTGCAGTGGCCACAATCACGGGCTCACTGCAGCTGCAGCCTCAACCTGCCAGACTTAAGCAATCCTACTACTTCAGCCTCCCAAGTGGCTGGAAGTACAGGCATGCACCACTATGCTTGGCTAATTTTTTGTATTTTCTTAGAGATGGGGTTTCGCCATGTTGCCAAGGCTGGTTTCGAACTGGGCTCAAGAAATCCACCTGCATCAGCCTCCCAAAGGGCTGTTATTACAGGCATGATCCACCACTTTATTTAAAATTTTAGTCACAGTTAAAGTATTTCATTGTGTACTGTCTGCAGTTATTTTGTTCAGTACCAATGTACACACCACACTGGGAAACACTGGCATATATATAGTGGCACTTCTACATGCATTGTACATCAGATTGCATTGATAATACTACAAGTGAGCTTTTCTGAGATTATTGTAACGGGAGAGGAGAGCTTCCCTTGTGGTTGTGTGTTATCTCAACACCATTTCTCCTTCCTTTTGTAAACTGAAATATTTCATTGGAAATTTACAAATTATGTAGAGAGGATCTTAAGACTCTATTTTCAGAGATACTTCTCTCATCCGTTGGAAGAATGACTGTAAACTTGGTATCAGTTTTCCTAAGAGTCCCAAAATACAGTACTGTAAATAGTAATATTCAGACTGTCTTATGTTCTACCTAACACTTGATCTTTGTGCCATTCTTACTAGAGAAGAGTTTTCCATTTCAAAACTAGACTTCAAAAAATCTCTACTCCTCAAAATATTTGGTGAAGTAGCTCTCTGTACTGAAACAGAAATGGAGGACCAATAGACCTGCACTCAACTGTGCTAAATGCAAGAGATAAGTTTAGTGAGGCTGCAAAGGAACACAGTTCAGCCTGCCAGCAGCAACCCACCATTTCCATCGTTCTAATTAGTAGCTGTAGAACATGAATAGTACTAACTAGACTAATATAATCCTTGTAAATATACATATGAAGAAAACTGCTACAACAAAGGAAATTAGAAATGAGGTATAGGCGTTTTATCAGTCAGTAGGCTGGCCTGTTGAGCTTATCACTGTCAGTGTTTTGTAAACATTTTTACTGCAACCAAAGATGAAAAACTTTTTACATCATAATTCACTGTGTGTGTGTGTGTGTGTAAAATGTGGAATAGAATTTTCATAATACAATGTGCTATATTTGTGTGTGTGTGTGTGTGTGTAAAATGTGGAATAGAATTTTCATAATACAATGTGCTATATACTCTAGCATTTTCTTTTTCTTTTTTCTTTTTGAGACAGAGTCTCACTCCGCTGCCCAGGCTGGAGTGCAGTCACAATCCTATCTCACTGCATCCTTGAACTCCTGGGCTCAAGCAATCTTTCTGCCTCAGCTCCCCAAATAGCTAGGACTACAGGCACATGCCACCATGCCTGGCTAATTTTTAAAACATGTTTTTGTAGAGATGGGGTCTCTCTATGTTGCCCAGGCTAGACTCAAACTCCTGGCTTCAAGCAATCCTCCTGTCTCAGCCTCCCAAAGTGCTGGGATGACAAGTGTGAGTCATGGTGCCTGGCCACATTTTCTGTTTTATTTCATGTTTTAAAAGATGCTGATGTGACCCCTAAATTGATTTTATGATCCACTAGTAGGTCTTTTTTTAAGAGACAGAGTCTTGCTCTGTCACCCAAGCTGGAGTACAGTGGCATGATCATAGCTTACTGTAGCCTCGAACTCTTGTGTTCAAGTGATGCTCCTCCCGTGTCTTGCCTCCTGAGTAGCTGGGACTTCAGTTGCATACCACCACGCCTAGCTAATTGTAGTTTTTGTAGAGATGGGGTCTTGCTGTGTTGCCCAGGTTGATCTCAAACTCCTGGCCTCAAATGATCCTCCCACCTCGGCCTCCCAGAGTGCTGGGATTACAGGCATGAACCATCACACCTGGCCCCACTAGTGGGTCTTGACTTGTGTTTTCTAAAAATACTGTTGCTGAGATAACCAGCTCAACTAGGTAACTGTGGGAGAAAAAAAGAAGTAAAAATAAAATCTAGGTACTTGGGCTTGCAAAGTAATTGAGGAAAAACAATATACAATTAAGGAATAGTATAAATGAGAATAAAAAATGTTAAACTTGTAATGACTGACAAGGGACTAAAGCATGAGCTGAAAATGTGAATGCTATTTTAGGTAAATAAAAGTGTCTCTACTACCATAAACATAACAATTTTAATATTAGAGGAACATCAAATTGTCAGCATGTAACCATGATTAATATTGTGTCATTTAATACATGTTCATTAGAAAAAAGAGCCATAGATCTTAGCTCTAAAAGCGATTTTGAGCTTATCTGATTGAAGCAAATCTAAGTATTCACATTTTACGGATGAAATAACTGAAGCCAGCAGAGGTTAAGTGACTTGCTAATGCTATAATACCTTATTGAGTATGAGAGATTGGGGTGGGGTGGGGGCAGAATAGCTTTCAGATCTCCTACTTCTACATTTTTCATTTACTCTTAAAGAACAGTAATGAGCCAAACGCAGTGGGTCACGCCTGAAATCCTAACCCTTTGGAAGGCCAAGGTTGAGGGATCTCTTGAGTCCAAGGGTTTGAGACCAGCCTGGGCAACATAGCAAGACCCCACCTCTTAAAAAAAGGAAAGGAAATGTTTTAGCATGTTTTAATCTATAATATATTTTTTTACAGGAAGATATTCCTCGTCAGCTTGTCTACATTGGTCTTTACCTCTTCCACATTGCTGGAGCTTACCTTTTGAAGTGAGTTGGGATATTTATTTCATGGGTGTGTAAGTAGGCTGGGTAGATAGTATGCTGACCTGTCTTAATTGATAATTAATATTCCCATTTTTAATTTGCTCTTTTAACAGCTTGAATCATCTAGGACTTGTTCTTCTGGTGCTACATTATTTTGTTGAATTTCTTTTCCACATTTCCCGCCTGTTTTATTTTAGCAATGAAAAGTATCAGAAAGGGTAAGTTGTTTAGCCATTCTATTTCTTGTGTAGTAGGTATTTAAAGTCAGTGCCTAACATTGCCAAGATCCATGCTTTTGGCCATTATATTAACTTTTTAAGCGATTAGTAGCCGCTTTAAATAAAACGAAATTATTTAGCAATTCAGACTTTGTATTTTACTCTCTAAAATGGAGGCTTTCTCAGCTAGAGACATACCGTATTGTATCTTGCAATTTTGAAGGCTTCTTGGGTTTACTTTTCTGTTATAACTTCTACTTTGTTTATTGCATGGTTTTTCTTTTGGAGGAGTGAGAGAAGTGAACTCTCAGAAGAAAATGAAACAATAGATAATTAGCCTTATAGATAACTAAAATATATTGATGGTGAAATTGAACTGAAAACAGAATTGGAGAGGTATAACTTGTAAAGAGTGCAAAGTTGTCTTAAAAAAAGTAAAACTGGGACTCTTAAATGAGAATTGGGCATCCTGTTCTTTATAACACAGCTTTTTTGGTTTGTTTTGTCCAGCATTTTCCAAAATTATTCTGAATACTAGTAGTTCTGAGGAACATTAATAGTTCTTATACAAGAAAAGAGATAAGCTAAACAGAAAATTAAACATTTATTTACTGGATTTTTTTAGAAATTTAAATAGGCTAATATGTGTTATATATCTCTGAGTGTGGTATATAGGCTTTCCCACATATTTGACACAAAATTCTTTTTTGCAGAATAAGAAATGCTATTTTAATATGCCTTTACTTAATAGGAATCTAGTTTCTTTTTTATTTATTTATTTATTTTTTTGAGATGGAGTTTCGCTCTTGTTGCCCGGTCTGGAGGGCAGTGGCGCGATCTCTGCTCACTGTGACCTCCACCTTCTGGTTTCAAGCAATTCTCCTGCCTCAGCCTCCCAAGTAGCTGGGATTACAGGCATCTGCCACCACGCCCAACTTAGGAATCTAATTTCTAATAGAATCTTGTTTTTGAGATTTCAGGAATTTGACTTACGGCCTTTTTCTTGCAGATTTTCTCTGTGGGCAGTTCTTTTTGTTTTGGGAAGACTTCTGACTTTAATTCTTTCAGTACTGACTGTTGGTTTTGGCCTTGCAAGAGCAGAGAATCAGAAGCTGGATTTCAGTACTGGAAACTTCAATGTGTTGGCTGTTAGGTACAATCAATTTAACATTTTCTTCACTTTATACAGCTAGATAATATATATTATCAGTTTCTCTACATTGAATCATCTATAAAAGGATGAATATGAGGTTGGGGAAAATACTTATTTGATTTTATTTCATACCTGTTGCTATTTTACATATCTAAAGTGAAGTACTAAAGCATTTAACTTTTAGGATAAATTATTAATGCAGTGATTATTAATACAATTTTCTCAACTGAGTGGGAATTACTACTAAATACTATGAAAGCAGATAGAATGTATTCAGTGGCATTGTTTTTTATACACTAACTTTTTATTTCTTAATATTTCTTAGAATCGCTGTTCTGGCATCCATTTGCATTACTCAAGCATTCATGATGTGGAAGTTCATTAACTTTCAGCTTCGGAGGTGGAGGGAACATTCTGCTTTTCAGGCACCAGCTGTGAAGAAGAAACCAACAGTAACTAAAGGCAGATCTTCTAAAAAAGGAACAGGTTTGTATTCAGTAAGCAATGAAAAACTCATGGAAGTAGAAAACTTTTAAAAAATTTGTTGTGGGATCTTATTTATTAGTTTTAAGGTCTTATAAAGAAAATACTATTCTGCTTTTCAACAAAATTAAAGGCAAAGTAATCTTACTGCATTCCACAATTGGGTGATCCCTTGGGTGAGGAAACTCAGTTACTCCCCTCAGAAGCTGTCCACCAAATTTCTCTTTAACAAGTTTTCCATGCTTGGTTAACTCGAGCTACTTGAGACCAAACTTTATGGGCAGGTTTAGTGAATAACTAAACTAGAGGATGGTAGTTTGTTTTCAAGCATCTTATTCACATTTTAAAAAGCTCTTCACAACCTCTTCCCATCTGCCCATTTGTCCCAAGTGGAATAGCTTTTTTTTTTATATAACTTCTGATTGCTTGATTCTTTGTCTTTAAAGCCTTCATTTAACCTCTTCTTTCCTTATGGTTTTTGCAAAAATTGAAAATGCATTGATATTACAGTTAATTTTTTCAGTGTGTATGTGGTATTATGCCTAGAACTGTAACACAGGAAGTTTTTAGAATATGTCCACTCTGGTTTACTCCTTTGTAAGTATTAATAGCTGATAATTTACATCCTCCAGCCCTGCTTTTTGTTTTTTGTTTTTTTTTTTTTTTTTTTTCAAGTTTTTCCCAGTAAGTCTTGGCCCTTTGCCTTTTCTTAATACATTTTAGTACAACTTTATCTGGGTGCAGTGGGGGGTGCCTGTAGTCCAGGTATTCAGGAGGCTGAGGCAGGAGGATCACTTGAATCCAGGAGTTCAAGGTTGCAGTGCACAATGATAATGCCTATGAAGAGCGACTACACTCCAGCCTGAGCAACATATGCCTCTTTAGAAAGAAAAAAAAATTGTACAACCTGGTCGATTTCCACAAAAATTGCTGGGATATTAAGTTGAAATAACATCAAATCTGTAGATCGATTTAGGGATAATTGACTATTTCAACCCATTAACATGATATATATACCTCTGTTTATTTAGGTTGTCTTTAATTTCTCCAAGTAATATTTTTAATAGCTTTAATGGGATGTCATTCACATAAAGTTTACCCTTTAAAGTATACATTTCAGTCATTTTTAATGTATGTTCACAAAATTGTGCAAACCACTATCTAATTCCAGAATATTTTTATCACTGCAAAAAGAAACCCCATGCCCATTAGCATCACTTCACATTTCCCCCTTCATTCTGCTCTGGCACCCTCTAATCTATTTTCTGTCTCTAAGGATTGGCCTTTTCTGGACATTTCATGTAAACAGAACCATGTGATATGTGGTCTTTTGCAAATGGATAATGTTTTGAGGTTCATCCATGTCATAGCATATATAAAGATTTCATTTATTTTTACAGCCAAATAATACTCCATTGTATGGAAACTTACTGTATGGGTATATACCATATTTTGTTTATCCATTCATCATTTGATGGATATTGAGTGCCTTTTACTTTTTGGCTATTATGAATAGTGATGCTGTGAACATTTAGGTGCAAGTTTTTGTTCGAACATGTGTTTTCATTCTCTAGGGTACATACATAGGAATGGGATTTACGAGTCATGCAGTAACTGTGTTTAACATTTTGAGGGAACTGCCAAACTGTTCTTTGAAGTGGTTATACTATTTTACACTCAGTTTAGCATCTTGATATTCAGTTGTCCCTGTGCCATTTATTAAAAAGACTCCTTCACTATGAACTGTCTTGATACCCTTTTCAAAAATCATTTTTAAGAAAAGTTTATTTCTGAATCATGAATTCTATTGCATTTATTGATATATGTCAATTCTTATGCCAGAACCACACTATCTTGATTACTGTAGCTTTGTAGTAAGTTTTGAAAGCAGGTAATGTGAGTCCCCAATGTTGTTGTTCTTTTTTATGTTTTGGTTGTTCTGGGTTTCTTACATTTCCATATGAGTTTTTATTTAAGTGATGGGATCTTGCTATGTTACCCAGGCTAGACTTCAACTTGTAGGCTCAAGGGATTCTCCCATCTCAGCCTCCCAGGTAGCTGGGACTACAGGCACATGCCGCCTTGCCCAGCCATTTTAATATGAATTCTATAATGAGCTTGTCAGTTTCTGCAAAAAAGCCAGCTGGGGTTTTGGTATGGATTACCTTCAATTTGTAGGTTGCTTTGCAGAGTATGAACATGAATGTCTGCTTATTTAGATCTTTAATATCTTTCAATTATATTTATCAGTGTATACATCTTGCAGTTCGTTAAATTTAATCCTATTTTATTCTTTTTGATGCTGTTGTAAAATAGAACCATCTTCTTAATTCCATTTTCAGATTCTTCATTGCCAGTGTATATGAAATACAATTCACTTTTGTATATTGACCTTGTCTCCTGCAACCTTGCTGAATTTATTTATTCAAATAGGTTTTTTGTTTTTTGTTTTTTGTCTTTGGTGGGCAATCTGGATGCTTTCTATTGCACTTTCTTGCCAAATTGCCCCACCCAGAACCTCCACAACAAGTGTTGAATAGAAATGGTGAGAGCAGACATCCTTGTCTTGTTTTTGATCTTAGGGGTAGGCATCCATCCAGTCTTTTACCACTAAGTATGGTGTTAGCTATGGGTTTTTCATAAATGACCTTTATCAGTTTGAGGAAGTTCCCCTTTGATTCCTAGTTTGTTTTTATCATGGAAGGTTGTTAGATTTTGTCAATTGCTTTTTTTCCTGCATCTATTTGAGATAACCTTGTGGGGTTTTGTTATTTTTTTCTGTTGGTATTATAGATTAGATTGATTTTCAGATGTTAAACCAACATTGCATTCCTGGGATAAATTTCACTTGGTTATGGTGTATGATCCTTTTTATCTCTTGATGGATTTGGTATGCACGCATTTTGTTGAAGTTTTTTGTGTCTGTGTTCATAAAGGATAATTGGTGTATATTTTTCCTGCAACATCATTGTCTGGTTTTAGTATCAAGATAATACTGGCTTCACAGAATGAACTGGGAGTGTTGTTTCCTTTTCTGTTTTTTGGAAGAGTTCTTCACTTGGTCTTAGCCAAAATGCCAAGAAGCGGTGGAAGAGTTGTTGAAGGAGATATTTTATAGGTTTCTGTATAGGGATCTCATACATTTTTCATTAAATTTATTCTCAGATATTTTCTTTTTTAAGCTAATGTACGTGCTCTTTTTAAAAAACAATTTTAACTGTTTGTTACGTAGTAATGCCATTTGTTTTCTTTAAGATACTATCCATGTACTGAAAAAAATCTTCCTAATTCACTTATTCTAAAGTTTACACTAAAATATAGTTATATCATCTATACATATTATACCTTTTCATTTTCTTCCTGTATTACGCTAGCTAGGACTATACCATAATATTGAATATAAGAAATGAATACTCTTGTTCCTCATATAAGAGGGAGACCTTTCGGTATTTCATTATTAAGAATGGTTTGTAGATGCCCTTTATTCAGTTCTCTTCTATACATCATTTACTAAGAGTTTTTGTCCATGACTTGTGAAATGTTAAGAAATGCTTTTTCTGCAACATTTAGTCATAGAGTTTTTCTTTATTAACGTTGTGAATTGCATTGAGTACATTGACTATCAATGTTAAAATAATTTTGCATTTCTAAGATGCATCCAAGTTGGTGATAATATAGTAGTCTCCCTGGGGGAACACATTCCAAAACCCCCAATGGATGCCTGAAACCAGGGGTAGTTTCATACTATATAGTTACGTGCTAAATAATGACATTTCAGTCAACAGCTGTACAACATATGTGCATACATGACTCATTTATGACACTGGTCCTATAAGATAATGCTGTATTTCTCCAATACCATTTATATGTTTAGATATGTTTAGATACATAGTTACCACTGTATTACAGTTGCCTACAGTATTCCAAACAGTAACATGCCGTGCAGATTTTTAGCCTCGGAGCAATCGGCTATACCATATAGCCTGGGTGTGTGGTAGGCTCTACCATCTAGATTTGTGGAAGTACATTCTATGATGTTCACACAATGATGAAATCGCCTAACACTTTCTTAAAACATAGCCTGTTAAGTGATGCATGACTGTATATACTATGTTTTCTCCTAATATAGCTATGATAAAGTTTTATTTATAAATTAGTCACATATAACAGCATATTGTGGCAAAAGTTAATTGAATGTGGTATTTTTCTCTCTCAAAATATTATACAGTACTCTCCTATTTTAAGACCATGGTTGACTGTGGGTAACTGAAACCGTGGAAAGCAACACTGCAAATAAGGGGAGACCATTGTACATCACTTTCACTGAATTCCCTTTTTCAATATTTCATTAGGATTTTTGCATCTTTGTTCATGTGATAATAGATCAGCCTGTATTAGCCCTTTTTTGTAATATGTCAGATTTTGACCTCAAGGTTGTGCTGGCTTTAAACAAAGTGTTGGGCAGATTTGTCCTTTGTGTAATATCAGCATTATTTCTTATTTAAGTGTTTGGAAGTGTTCACCAGCTAAGCCCTCTGACCTAGAGTCTTCTTTTATTTCGAAACAGGGTCTCGGTCTGTTGCCCAGGCCGGAGTGCAGTGGCACAATCTTGGCTCACTGCAGCCTCAACCTTGTGGGCTCAAGCAATCCTCCCACCTCAGCATCCTGAGTAGCTGGGGCTATAAGCATATGTCACCATGCCACTACTTTTTTTGTTTTTTGTAGAGATGGGATTTCACCATGTCACCCAGGATAGTCTTGAACTCCTGTACCCAAGTGATCTGCCCACCAGTCTCAACCAATTGGCTGGGCACCCAGCACTTTGGGAGGCTGAAATGGGTGGATCACTTGAGCCCAGGAGTTCAAGACCAGCCTGGGCAACATGACGAAACTCCGTCTTTACAAAAAATACAAAAATGAGCCAGGCATGGTGGTGCATGCCTGTAGTCCCAGTACTTGGGAGGCTGAGGTGGGAGGATCCCATGATCCTGATGTCACCCTTGGGGTGTCACTTCACCAGCTGGAAACCTTTGTGGCTGGCAGTACCTTCTGCCTGAGTATTGCTTGCACCCACTGGGCTCATTCCACCCACTTGGCCTGACAGGCTGTGCCTGGCTTAAGCTACCGGCCCAGATCCCACACCTGTCAAGCATGAGCCAGATGCGGAGCAGCAGGGGGTGTGTGGGCAAGCACACGCAAGGTCTAGCCACTGTGCACAGCCAGACACACAGGCTGCTGCCGCAGGGCAGGCAGCTCTAGGCACCAGCACAGGTGCTGGCTCTGTGAGGCTGCAGCTGGACCAGATGTACTGCATGCGGCTTCTGCTGCAGGCACCCATGACTGGACAAGGGGAATGTGGTGGCATCTCCAGAGCTTGGAGATGGCCAGAACCACCGAACCCCAAAGAGGTTGTCACAGCCCTGGCTCAGGGAGCGCCTAGATCTGGGCTTCCCAAAGGACCACAGCTCTCCTCTCTTTCTTGTCATCCACAACGTGGTGAGCAGGGGGGCATATTTCAACCTTGTTTGTGCTATAGCCCTTTCAGTCCCACCATTCAGCAGGTCCCAAGTTCTTGTCCTGCATCCAGGAAGAATGAGGTATGCAGACAACTGGAGGGTGGGCAAGGCAGAGAGGAGGTTCATTGAGAGGCAGAACAGTTCTCAGGAGACCTGAAGTGGTTAGCTCCTTTCCTCAGGCAGGTCATCTCGTTATCTGTGCAGCCCTCAGCAGACAAGAGACCTAGAGTGGTTAGCTCCTATCCACAGTCTCATCATCTGCCCAAGTCTGGCTGAGTCCAGGATTTTTATGAGCTTCAGGGGGGAGGAAGTGCACGCTGATTGGTCCATGGGCGGGCCCAGAAAAGGCACTATAAGTTCTCACTCCAGTCCATGGAACTGGTGGCCTGGTCCCCAGGTTTCAGGCCGTCCCTGGCTTGAAGACAGGGACTTCACCAGGGGCCCACCCCTTTCTGCCCGGGAACCTGTCTGCCTCCTGCTGCCATCGACCTGCCATCCATGGTGCCTAGGCTGGTCATGCCAAGGGGTGCCTACAGGCCCACGCCAAGCTACCCTCAGCCCCCCTTGGCCTCCGTCTCGTGCTCATCAGCACCCAAAGTACTGACAGGGCCAAGGGAGCAGGGAGCTGCCTTGGGAACTTTGGACCTGCTGAATGGCGGGACTAAAAGGGCTATAGCACAAACAAGGCTGAAACATGCCCCGCTGCTCGCCACGTTGCGGATGACAAGAAAGAGAGAAAAGGCCCCAGATCTAGGGGCTCCCTGAGCAGGCATATCAGCGCTGCTCTAATCCCAGGGTCAGTCTCACCTTCACTCCAAAACTAGCAGACGCCAGGAGCGGCAGAGTGGCCAGGCAGCGGGAGCAGGCACTTCCAAGCCTGCAGAGGTAGTGGGGCTTCCCGGACCCCCAAGAGCTACGGCTGGGCGGCTGCCGCTGTGCCCAGGAGTGCGGGGCTCCCACCACTCCAACTCTGAAAGGGATGGGGCTCCTGCTAGCTATGTGGAGCATGCAGCCCTGGCTGCACCTCCCACACTACAGCCAATGTCATGGCAGTAGCCACTCCATACGGACTGCTGCTGCCATCACTGAGAAATGGAGGTTGCAGTGAGTGGAGATCATGTCGCTGGACTCCAGTCGGGGTAACAGAGTGAGACCCTGTCTCAGAAGAAAAAAAAAAGATAATACTATTGTTCACATTTTCTGTTTCTTAGTCGTTTGTCTTTTGGTAAATAGTGTTTTTCAAGGAATTTTTCTAGTTCATATAAATTTGCAAATACATTGGCATAAAATTATTCATATGACTTTCGTTATCCTGTTAACGCCTGTAAATGAGGAGTGACTCCTGTTTTTCATTTCGTGTGTTAGTAATGTAAGCCTTTTATCTTTCCTTCCATCAGTCAAAACCAACATTTGTCTTTTTGTGTTGATTTTCCTAGTTGTCTCTTTTCTGGATCATTGATTTCTATTCTTCTTTCCTTTTCATTGGGTTTAATTTGCGGTTTTGTTTGTGATTTACCTTCTTGAGATGGATCTTTGGAGCATTGATTTGTATCTCTTGTGAATTACATTCAGTTAAGGGTAAACTTTTCCTTTCAACACTGCTTTAACTGTATTTCACAAGGTTTGTTTTTTTTGTTTTGGGGTTTTTTTGTGTGTGTTTTTTGTTTTTTGTTTTTTTTTTTTTTTTAGATGGAATCTACCTCTGTTGCCCACACTGGACTGCAGTGGCGCGATCTCGGCTCACTGCAACCTTCGCCTCCCGGGCTCATGTGATTCTCCTGTGATTCTCCTGCCTCCCAAGTAGCCAGGATTACAGGCACCCACCACCACTACCAGCTAATTTTTGTATTTTTAGTAGAGATGGCGTTTCACCACATTGGCCAGGCTGGTCTTGAACTCCTGACCTCAGGTGATCCACCCACCTCAACCTCCCAAAGTGCTGGGATTACAGGCATGAGCCACCATGCTCAGTCTGTATTTCACAGGTTTCAATATGTGCGAATTATCTGTGCTGGGATTCCACTTGTGCTGTGATTATAGGTGCAAGCCATTACCCCCGCCTCAAACATCCATTTCTGTATGCAACTTTTATATTTTTGGAGAGAGAGTCAGTCACACATTTGTTACTCCATCATAGCTTGAAGAAGGCCATTACATTAGCCAGATGTGGTGGCACATGCCTGTAGTCCCAGCTATTTGGGAGGCTGAGGTCCCCGGGAGCATCACTGGTCCCCGGGAGATCAAGACTGCATTGAGCCATGACCGTGCCACTGCACAGCCTTGATGACAGAGTGAGACCCTGTCTCAAAAAACAACAGTAACATAAATAAATAAAAAGAAGGCCATAATACACGCCTCCACATAGGAATTATCCTAAACACCAACTTTAGTATATTGTAAACAAATATCCCCAAGGACTTTGCTGTCAAATGTGAAAAGTTTCTTTATTTCTACAGAAGGTATTTCTCTTGAATACTATTTTTAAATTCTTGTAACTTTATAGTTTTCTGTCCTGTCACTTTTTTCTGCTTTTAATAGTTTTCTTTTAATTTGCTACTTTCAGTTCATTGTGTTAAAAATGTTACCAGGTTTTGTGATTGGTTAAATACTGGTAAATAAATTTCACCTGAGTGTATATTGGATTTTACATTTTCTTTCCTGAAGGTATCTTTACATATAAAGATTATAACTTGCATTTATTTATAAAAGAGAGTAACATGGATTCTTTTCTTTTTGCAGAAAATGGTGTGAATGGAACATTAACTTCAAATGTAGCAGACTCTCCCCGGAATAGAAAAGAGAAATCTTCATAATGAATTATAAACTAATTGATTAATGTCCCCAAAGAAATCTGCTTTCTACTATATCTTTCAGCATTAGAGATTTTTCTGTTCTTGAAAATACAGTCTGTGCTCTTTGATTTTTGCTATTGTACGGTTTCATGCATTTTTTAAAGGACATTTGAGGGGAGGATTATTGCTATGAGTGAAAAAAATATTTTAGCTTAGACTAAGCTACCTGCCTTCAAAATAGTTTAGGGACCACCACCATATTTTATTTTGTTTTTATTTTTGAACATTTTTCTAATGATTTGGAGAGAAAACTACTTACAAAAATTCCACATATCAGTGATACAATTTCTTGTTGTCACCAATTTTTTATAATAGCAGAGTGGCCTGTTCTAAGAAGGCCATATTTTTTAAGTTATCTTTCAGGGTAAAATGGAAATACTATAAAGTTAGATGTCAAACTTTAATATGTTTTCAGTGTGCTCTAATTTTTTGGAATTTTTGTAGCCTTTACACCTGGAAAAAAAGATTTGTAAAATCACCAGAACAATTGTGTGCTTTATTTTATAGGTAGTGGTTATTAGTATTACATCCCTATTTTAAAAACAAAAACATAATGTTACAACGTGGAGTTTTATTGACATACATATTAAATCAAAGTATATTCTTAAAAGTACTTGTGAAGTAAAATCTTTCTTGTGCATTTTCAATACTTGTAAACTGGAAATAAGAAAATATTTACTATGAACAGGAAAATCTGACTTATATAGCCCTTTTTGATATGTTTATTAATAATGATTCTTAATGGGGCTCATAATAAGTTTAATATGCACAGCATCTTACAAAAGTTTAACTGCAAACCCTTTTAAAACAATGCCTACTTGATTTATATCTATAAAAAGACTGTCAGGTAATTATATTTGGGAAACATTTAATGCACTAACTTTACAGAAATTGAAAATTCAGGTGGATGAATAGTCTTACAAAAGACAATGTGCTTTATGTTATACCTATAGCTTTGGTCCCATCTTTAATTGAGAAACATTTATCTGTATAAAACATATTTTTGGATAAATATATATATATATATATTTGTATCTCTACAGAAAGGCTCTAAAAAGCATTTGAGGAAAATATTTGGTTCCCTTTTCTATAATCATCCTTTAAGATCCTTATAGCTATATTTGGTTTATTCATTATATTTACAGTATATATATTGTTCTTTTCAGTGTTCACATCTTGTTCCCCATTTCTCACTTGTGTCACCAGCTGTTTGTGCCATTTTTAGTATAAAAGTTGCAGACCTATTAGATCTGCAGTTTACGTTGCCATGCTGCTAGGAGATTGTCCTTTTTCTTTCCAGCTGTTTACCTACTTCCTGGAAAAAGTAGTAGCTCTCTGTAGCATTATGGATTTTCAGTGGAACCAAATTTTTGCCATTAAAAACTGGCATTATACTGAACTATACATTGAGAAATCAATCAAAATAAAAATTTTTACTTTCACAAGTTGCATCCTGGATGTTTCTGTCGTTGTTGGTGTTTAGGCTATTTTGGTATATAACCTCATTAAAATGTACCATATTTAAAATACTTCATAGACATTCAGAATAGCCCTTTTCAAAATTGTGTTCTGCAAATAAACAGGTTTGTTCCACAGAATATTGGTGAGGACTACTGGGGGGATAGATGGTCATAACCAAATAAATCTGGGAATCACTGGATTAAACTAACCTAAAGGTGTCTCTTTATTATGGGACCATTCAGTCCTTAATATGCAAACGTGTTTCCTGGTGCACCAAGAATGTTGGATATAATATGCAGTGTTTCCCACCTTATTTGCCTGTAGAATTTTCTGTTCATCGAATTACTATAGCACTTTGTTTTCTACAGCATACACTGGGTTTAGGCAAAGAAAGAAAGAAAAAAAACCCTTGACATGTAGTTACCAAGGGCTTACATATACACACAAGTATGATTATAGATTATGAGCCCTACATCCTGCTCTCAAATGTGCTGAGGAAAGTCTGTACTGGCTTCCAGATCCTGCAGAGCCTGTCATTATCACCTGGACTCAAGTCGAGCTTCAAAGCATGATGGGAATCCTGTAGGGGAACCCACACCTGGACAAGGCTCATGGTTCTGTCTGAAACCCTGGGAGACCATGAAAGTTGCTTTGCTACTCTGGGGTTTAGTCTTTCCCTCCACAAAATGCCTCCTGCTTTTTTTTTTAACTGTAAATTGACAATTTATAATTGTATGTCGGGGTACAAAATGGTGCTATGATTTATGAGTATAATATGGAATAATTAAGCTAGTTAACATCCATCACCTCAAATACTTAACAATTTTTGTGATGAGAACATGTAAATTTAGTTTTGAAATGTATAATGCTATTATTAACTATATTTATCATGCTGTGCAGTAGAACTAAAATTTCTTCTGCCATATTTTACACCCTTTGAACATCATCTCCCCATTCCTCTCAGCCCCGAGCCTTTGTAACCATCATTCTACACTCTGATTCTGTAAGTTTGTTTTAGATTCCATATATAAGTATGTGCCATATTTGTCTGTGTCTGATTTACTTCACTTAGCATAATGTTCTTCAGTTTCATCCATGTTGTCACAAATGTCAGAATGTCTTTTTTAAAGGCTGAATAGTATTCCATTGTGTATATATACCCCATTTTCCACATGTTCTTTAGCCATTCATCTGCTGATAGACATTAGGTTGATTCCATAACTTGGCTATTGTAAATATAGTGCTACAGTGAACACGGGGCTACAAACATCTCTTTGACACACTGATTTCAAATCTTTGGGTTGAATTCCCAGAAGTGGGATTGCTGGATCCTATGGTAATTATTCTATTTTTAGTTTTTTGAAGAACTTCAGTTTTCCTTAATGGCTGTACTAATTTACATTTTTTTAATTATACTTTAAGTTTTAGGGTACATGTGCACAACATGCAGGTTTGTTACATATGTATCCATGTGCCATGTTGGTGTGCTGCACCCATTAACTCGTCATTTAGCATTAGGTATATCTCCTAATGCTGTCTCTCCCCCCTCCCCCCACCCCACAACAGTCCCTGGAGTGTGATGTTCCCCTTCCTGTGTCCATGTGTTCTCATTGTTTAATTCCCACCTATGAGTGAGAACATGCGGTGTTTGGTTTTTTGTCCTTGTGATAGTTTACTGAGAATGATGGTTTCCAGTTTCATCCATGTCCCTACAAAGGACATGAACTCATCATTTTTTATGGCTGCATAGTATTCCATGGTGTATATGTGCCACATTTTCTTAATCCAGTCTATCATTGGACATTTGGGTTGCTTCCAACTCTTTGCTATTGTGCATAGTGCCACAATAAACATATGTGTGCATGTGTCTTTATAGCAGCATGATTTATAGTCCTTTGGGTATGTACCCAGTAATGGGATGGCTGGGTCAGATGGTATTTCTAGTTCTAGATCCCTGAAGAATCGCCACACTGACTTCCACAATGGTTGAACTAGTTTACAGTCCCACCAACAGTGTAAAAGTGTTCCTATTTCTCCACATCCTCTCCAGCACCTGTTTCCTGACTTTTTAATGATGGCCATTCTAACTGGTGTGAGATGGTATCTCATTGTGGTTTTGATGTGTATTTCTCTGGTGGCCAGTGATGATGAGCATTTTTTCATGTGTTTTTTGGCTGCATAAATGTCTTCTTTTGAGAAGTGTTTGTTCATGTCCTTCGCCCACCTTTTGATGGGGTTGTTTGTTTTTTTTCTTGTAAATTTGTTTGAGTTCATTGTAGATTCTGGATATTAGCCCTTTGTCAGATGAGTAAGTTGCGAAAATTTTCTCCCATTTTGTAGGTTGCCTGTTCACTCTGATGGT